>NC_142381.1:14259969-14559969 GCF_059441005.1 Hippichthys cyanospilos | reverse complement strand
CATGGATCCATATTGATCTGTATCGGACTAACGTTACATAAGGCTGTTTGGTGTAAAATGATGGCCCCAAGGGACAGTGTGGGCAGGTCACCCGCACGTGCATTCTTGTTTATTTTGCACCAGCGGGAGGATAAATTACTTTATTTCTGACTTTGGCGCATTTTCAAATCATGAGTGTTGATCCCCCTGTGGCGTATGCGTGCACGTGTAAGATTAGCTTCAGGAGAATAAGGATAAGTACCTGACCCCGGGGTGGGCGCCTATTTGCTTTGCACCCATCCCACATGTACACGTGGGCTCCAGTTATCAGCATAAGTGGTGAAAACAAAGCATTTCTCCATCCATCAACTTTGGATGAGTGGCAAAGTACAGGACAGCCTGGATTGGTCAACAATTTGTCTCAGGGTCTCGAGAAAATAACCATTCACACACATTCCTACAAATGGGCACTTTAGAGATAAATCACAGTAACATTACTTACTTAATTACTTAATTACCCGCAATGGCATGAAAAAAACAATTGACATACAGTATTTTTCAGACTATGAACCGTAAGTTTTTTTCTCATGATATGAGCCATGCGGTTTATAGTCCAAAGTGGCTTTTCTGATGTGGCTTAACTGCTTAGTTTTTTTTTTTTTTTTGCAAGGCACTAGGAGATAATCCGTTAAAGCAAATATGTCTGTTTATTGTGTCATATGCGAAATAATTCAAAAGATGTGAATCCATGGCTGTGCTCAAAAAGTTTTAAAAATAGTATAGAAAATATAAAAAGTATGCATAAATTGAATAAGATCTTAAATAAAAGTTGCTGATGTGTAAATTATATATATATATATATAAAGCACATTGTTTCTCTATGAACAACAAATAAATGACAGCACATGTGCAAAAAATGAAAACAAAAAACATTCACCAAAAGGTCCCATTCTATTGGCATACAATAATCAATATTGATTTATGACACTTTGAGGGGAAAACTCATGCAACATTCTAAATCCAGTATGTGTTTGTGTTGTTCACAAGCAACAGTTCAGTAAAAGGAATGTGAACCAAGAGCATGATATGAGGAAAGAATTGCACATTCTTCGCATTCCTCTTTGGCTAATTATTAATGTGCCGACATAGAAAGCAAACATTGTCATTGAAAGTGAAGTGTAGGAGTTTTGAGTTGGGTCAGTTGAAAATGACCTCAAGAACAGCGGTACGATGAGAATCGTACATGGGTAGCTTAAGGGACATCTAATTATTGGTCATTTTACCAAATAAACATGTGTTTTTAGGGATGAGCTGATGGGAAGCACAAGAGAGTAAGGTTATTATTAAATTCACCAGAGAGAGAGAGAGAGAGAGAGAGAGAGAGAGAGAAAGAGAGAGAGAGAGAGAGAGCAAGAGAGAGAGAGAGAGAGAGAGAGAGAGAGAGAGAGAGAGAGAGAGAGAGAGAGAGAGAGCAGGGAGGGTTTTGCATTACTTCTGTGAAGCTTCTTTGTTTTCCGGAGCGATTCACGTAGGAGTTAGGCTTTTGTAATTGCGGCAAGATAAATTGAGCTCCATCCCCGCATCGACCCACACCTGATCCTGGTTCAGTACAGTCTACAGCTGCAGTGAATGTTCATCCAATAGACCGGAGGCTGGGTCACAGAGTGGACAGCAGTCAAAGATGGTGACTCAGACTGATGTTTTTCAATTTTTTCCCCCTGTATGTTTACCAAGGCACCAAATTATCAGCCACATTTCAGGTTGACACACTATGATGCTGACACATGCTCACGATCAGCACTTTTTTTGAACTACTCTGCATGTGTTCATTTGTTTGTACAGAAAAACAGCACAGGCGAAACTAGTTCCTCACACTGTTTCTAATGACAACAGTACAGAGAGCGTGAGACTGCACCATTATGGAAACACAAGCAGAAGCACTGTTACCACAAAGGCAACCTAATGGCTTATGCATCTTGGGTTGAAAAGACACCTAAACATTCCAAGGACACAAACGGACCATCAGAGCAGAAATTATACATAAACAAACACAATCGAGTGTAAATAAAGCCATATCTCTACATGGATCAGCAAGCAGAGATAATCCGAGGTGTCTTTATCTGAGCACCATGTGGTTCCACTTTGGTGATAATCGGCCATCACATGCTAATTAGCGCCATATCAATGGGGAGCCTGCCTAGTGAGACGTTATTTGCCCGCGAGTAATGACTTGAAAAGTCAAAGTTTACTCATTCTAATTTAGCTCTACAACAAACAAGCATTCTCTGTATCTAATCAAGCGAATCGTACTGTGCCTTTTCACTGAGCTCATCTCACTGGCAATTGTTTCCAGAAACAAGATAACATAATGGAATAAAATAGCAGAAATGATCCCATAATACTAAACAGAATAAAGGTCAACTATTGAATAAAAGTTTTATCTATCTATCTATCTATCTATCTAGATAGCGAACTAAAATAAAAATGTATTACATGATGTGTTTTTATACACTAACCAACATCACAGCAAGTTTTAACAGTATCTAATATTGTCAATACAAAGAACGAGAGCTGCAGCAGTTATTCAACAGCTCAAGGATTATCAAATTAATCGTTAACCATTTTGAAATTAATCGTTTCAAGACCTGTTTGCAAACATTTACTTTGAAAAAAAATTCCATCAATACTTTTTCTATCAATAATGTTATTGCACTGTTAATTTGTAGTACAAGATTGTCCAGTTTTGAATAAAGGGAAGGAAATAACTAGTTCATAAAAAAATCAGATTAATCAATTAACCGACACAATTATCAACAGATTATTCGATTAAAATAATCATTTGATCTACCCCTAGAAAAGTGCATTACCCAAGAAAAGAAGCCAAATAATGTGTTGAACTGGGATGTACCAAATTCCTTCAACAGTATCCCTGAAATGCTAACCATTTTCAAGCTACAACCTTTTGAAATAGTGTTAAAAAACAAAAAAATATTTTATTTTATTAACTCCGGCATCTAAAGTTGAAATATTGAGAAGAGCCAATGTTTGCATGTGATAAAGCGAAAAACATGAAAATAAATCACTGTACCTGTTTGCCCAATACAATCTGTGACTTATCCCATGTTCCGTTTCTCCTACTGATAACCAGGTCACAGGACTTCCCGTTTGCAAGTCTGATGCGAGGGAGGGAGCTGCACAGTCCTAACCAATCGCCTGTAGGATGACTGCATGGTTTGAAAACAGGAGTGAAGCTACCTTTAAGCTGTACTTTGGATTTTTTTTCTAACTTAAAACCAAATAATCGCAATATGGCTTTTATTGAGCGCCTGGTACTTTCCAGCCACCTGCTCATTTCACCGCGCGCTCACTTTAGGGGCCCGTGTGGTCGGACTTGTTCTGCCTGTTCTCCAGCAGACAAAAGGCCTGCATGTAGATCCGCTTTGGGGGCGGACAGTCCAGAGCCAAAATTGACACACGCAGCCCCATTGGAAAAAAACACACCGACACAACAAGCATGTTTACTCTCTAATAAGGATCCGACATGGCCTGAAAGACCGATGAGGGGAAAATACAAGACGTGTTAAGCCCAGCCTGGACAATAGTGAGATTGTCAGATGGGCTACCGGACGAGTTTGGCGCCGTATCAGGTTACATGAATCAAACCAGAGGGAAGAAAAGAGAGGACATTGTTCTCGAATTCTGGAGAAAAAAAAAAAAAGACTTCTGTATTTCCTAACTTTAGAGTCGGTGTGGGTCAGCAGAACTTATGGTCGACTGATTTCTTAAAGATGCCACCGATGGGTGGGCATGCTGGAATCTTATTTAATAAAGCACTAAGCTAAAACTGGCAGGCTATTAAAAGCATTCCTGGGCTTGATTGTGTTGTTGGATAATACCTTTTAGGTTAAAAAAAAAGTTACATGAAAAGACCCCTGCAATGATAGGCTGAACCCCTATCATTACCTCTGAGCCCCAGAGGCTCATACAGTCTAGCTTCCAGAGATTAGCATCTATCAGGCTGACTTTCACCCTGACACAAGAATGCATACACAGACTATTGATGGAGAAACTAAAGACAAGTCTATGTTGGAGCCTTCTTAAGGATTCAGTACCTGTTGGACCTGTCACAAAATGAGAGGACAGTTTGGGCCAGACTCATTTCCTCTGTCTAAGCTCCCATGGACAATAACGTTACAGGAAGCAGATAGGCTGCCTGGCATTTGAGATATAACATTAGCTTAAGGTCAAAAACCCATTGGAGCTAAGCCGACTTGTCGGTCCACAAGTAAAGGAAGATAAAAAGAAGCGAAGGTCAAACTGATATATGTAAAGCAATGTTATTTAAAGTTGGTATGTTACTCTCCAAATGATCGTACATTCCAAAAAAATAAAACTTAAAAGCAATAATGGGTTTTAGTTTCATGGCTGGCGTAAATTTTGCTGGCTGGCGGAGGGTTGCGTCGATGTGGGAGTGGTCACATACGTATGACTTAATGGCCAATCAAAGCGGTTCTTTTCATTTCCTTTCACTCAGTCCAGTTAAAATGGTTGTAACCTCTATAACCACTTTTTTTTTAAATGACTCGGAGGGTTAAAGGCCCCCTTGTGTCCGTTTTGTCTCAGAAAGACAGCAAAGGTGATTGCATCCTATTCCAGGAGGATTTTTATGAATACAATACGTTGTAGTGGACCAGCTATTCACCCTGCACCATCTAAAGAGACGTAATGTTCAAGTCGTGTATTTTGGTTTTCCAGTTGAAGAAAAGAACAGCAAAATATTGGAAGATAAAACAAAGACCATTTGTAATCACTGCCAAAAAAATTACACCATACACCGCACGAACAGGAGCTGTATGCATTTTGTTCCACTATAGGAAAGAAGGAGTAGTTAATTTTGTTGCAATCTGGTCGGGAAAAAATAAAACATTTTGAAAACTAGAAACATGAGAGCAGGCGTTGTTTTATATTTCAAATTTTCTCATTCTTGTGGATGCAATCTTGTGAAGCATCTCGTCAGATTGGTTTTGTGTCGCGCCCCATACATTCCATTAGCAAGTCAAAGCAAAGATAAATGATGACCTCTGACCTAAGGCTAACGTCAACTAGCAAGTACATGCTGCAGGTTGGAGATAAACCCCTCATGAAGCCAGCCGTGCTTTGCATCCAGCGTAATTCGTAATGTTCCGACTAAATGTGTCACATTTGTATTGCTTGTATTTTTCTTCAAACAATACGGTCCAACCGTCAGCGTCATTCAGGCACGTGAGTTCGGGCGCGCCTCTAACGGAGATAAAGCACGTCAATAAAAAAGACGATAAGGCTGCATCCATGTAAATAACCGTGGCTTACTTTGGTTAATGACACAATAGGTGCTAAGACAATAGTCCCTGCATGAGGCGCTGTCAGAGTTAGTGCAATGAGCTGCTTTCGTTGACGTTAGTGACATTTGGGGACAAAGAGCACAGTGAGGGGTCTGTCCGCCCTTCTGCACATGCCCCCCCCCAACTCACCGAAGGTCAGTGGGTCCTTCCTATTCCACAACACTTTTGTTTCAATATTTGATTTGCTCTGTCCTCATATCTGCTTCATCTGCCACCTTGACAGTTTTGGATGGCTGGAAATGAACATTTGGGTCACGTCAGTGTGCCAAACCCACGAGTGAACACTCACACATTGCAGTCTGCGCCCATGACACTCACAGTTGATGTTAAAATCAACATTGGGGCTGCAGCTATCGAATATTTTGGGATTTGGATACCTTGCTGAGAATTTTTACCAAATCATCAAATATTCATTTGAAAGTTAAAGACTTTAAAAAGTTAAACGGTAAAAATACATTACAAACGGAAAAGACCAAAATAAATCCACCTCACATTGAATGACCAGCTGTTCATCATATTTAAACTGTGCCTATTAGCACAAAAGAAAATTTTCTTAAATAAAATCAAATCTTATCTCTGAGACAATGTGACATCAGAACCACAAACAGCACAAATGAGTATGCCTGCTTTATTAAAAAGTGAACAGTAGAAACGGCAACTATGCCAGGATGACAATTTCAAATGTGCTGGGCCATTTCTTTCCATTAAACTGCCTTTAACAGTAACCTGATGACTCTCGTTAGCCTACATGGGGCACTCGCCTAGAAATTAGCTGCTAACATTACCAGCTGCTAACAATGAAATTACTTCTCATTTTACCCCTCATCAACATAATATATTAAAAAAAATAGGAAAATGTATTAGTAAAACATAGATTAAGTTTGCTATCATTCTTATCACATAACAGTTTTCTTGAAAATTACGCTGAGTTTCAGTTACCTGAAAAATCCGAGTTATATCTCTCTAATCTTAATTCATCGGTTGTCCAATCGCCGCTCTCAACAAGAAACTAGCACGAGTGTTAACTTCCCTCTTCCCTTTAGCTGAAAAGAACCACCTGCTATTTGCGGGTAATGATTAACTTAGGTGTGTTCTTTGGCAAATAACTCAAACTTCATAGACTTGCAACTAAAAAAACATGCTAAATTGATCTGTCGTAACTGAAATCAACCAGAACCGGATATCCAGGATGAGTTAAAGCAAAATTGACAATAGCTGATCGAGACCAGCACTTAAAAAACAAGTACCCCCTCCTACTGTTCCTTTATTTTTTCCATTGAAATAGCCCAAAAAGGATGAACGCGGCCATGGAGTGAAAAGCTCTACATTGAGAAAGTCTATGAAATGGGGATAACATCAAGATTAAGGGCGAACACTGAGAAAAAGAGTTGAAAGGAGCGGAAGAGGCAAGTTGTGGAAGAAGGACTGTTAGTCTTTTTGATTCACTGACTGGCTTGAGGGGGGGAACCTCTGTGACTCAACTCAGTGCCATTGGACCATCTGCTGGAGTCCAAGTATGCATGAGTGATTTTATGTGCCGAAAAAAAAAAAAATCATATCACATCATATCATGCATCCATTTATCCACCCATTTTCTGGATCAGCTTATCCTCACTAGGGTGGCAGGATTGCTGGTGCCTATCCCAGCTGGCTTCAGGTAGTAGGCGGGGTCACCCTGAACTGGTTGCCAGCCATTTATGCATCCAATCGCACTTAAAGACAATTTAGAGTGGTGAATACACCTGCTATGCATGGTTTTTGGAATGTGGGAGGAAGCCAGAGTGCCCGGACAGACCCCACACAGGCACAGGGAGAACATGCAAACTCTACACACGAAGGCCAGAGAGAGCTGGAATTAACCACTCTTTCACCGTGCCAGCCTATATCATGTCATGTCACGTCATATCATATCATGTAATCTAAGTCCCACAATAGATTTATATACCTCCCATATGAAATTTGTATTTACAAAACAAATGGTCAGCAGTTGGCAGGACTGTTACATCAGCTGTTGGGTGTTTAAAACAGCAACACACACAAGCACACATACATTTCATTGGGTTGTTAAACAGCTGAAGGAAGACGGCACATGGGCTGTCCGGCAAAAAAAAAAAAAAAAAAGGATGCTCCAATGGTTGAAATCATCGCACCGTGAGATAAAAATGTGTCCCCTCTTAAGTATGCAGCTGTTTAGCACAAGTGTCATTCCACAGGCAATATAGTAGTACCATGCACTGAAAAAAAATGCTAGGTTTGTTTCCCCACTCCCTTTCTGGGTAGCTGGGTATTTTTTAGCAGATTGGTTTACCTAGGGACAGCACATTACAAAATAGACTAATGTTAACTTTTTCAGATCCTCTTTTACCTTAATACTGTATTTGAAAAAATATATATATTGTAAATAAGGACCTGAAGTTGAATGTCTGGACTCTGTAAAGACAAATAAATACATCTTTTGGATTGGATGAGTTCCAGGTATATTTCTATTATCTTTTTCAATTACTTACATATAATCACAGACATTGCATCATAATGGACATCTCTCAGACATGTATGTGTTTAGTTCCCAAATTTGGTATCAGTACTCACCCATCCCTAATATTTACGACTGAGGAATTGACATTTTGAGCAAATAATAAATGTATGCAGTACTTAAAAGATGATTAAGTCTAAAACACGACACATGACAGCCACTAGTCATTTCACACGTTGTTGCTACAGCACTAATTCATTGTGATAAAGACCCCCCATGTGACAACCAAACGTGCAGTAAAAGTACCTACGGCCCATGCTTGACTATTCCACACATTCTCCAGAACAGCACCCATTGTGCCGCTATTGTCCGACTGATCCTTCATTTGCGTCACACATAGCCACCTCGCTCTAAAGATCCGTCCTGCTACGCTCCAAGAGCCCTCCCGGTCAGAGGTCACCTGTGGCCTCCGGTTTCCAGGACGACAGCCTGGCAGTCCCCAACATTGAGTCTCCCCACCGCCACCCAACCTCCCACATATACACACAGAGTGAGTGACACAACTTTTGTCCCCAAACCTCTTCGCATCAAAAGAAAATCTAGTGCACGGGTGTCCAAACTATGGCCCTGGTGCCATTTGTGGCACTCCAAAAAATTGTAAGTGGCCCAAAGCATTTGCTAAAAACAAAATTTGCGAGTAAAAAGGTTTTTTTTTTTTATGCTGCATATTCTATTCTAAATACACAAACCAATCAAACCTTTTTACTGAAGATTGTTTCACTTATTTTGGTCGCAGTTTTTCAGAAAAAAGGAAAACACTGGAATATACAGTATAAAAAATATGCAATGATTCATTTATTTTGGTGTGATTGATAAGTTAGACAAAAAAGAAAATCTACGAAGCCCTTGCATCCTTGGATTTTTATGAATATGGGCCTTGGAGAAAAAAGGTTTGGCCAACTCTCACACACACACACACACACACGAGTGCTCCTCAACCCAAACGTTCACAGCTGTGCACAGCAAACATTTTTTTTTTCTTGGGTAGAGACTCACTCACTAGGTAACACTTAAATACTCTTTGGTCACCCTCCATCATCGTTTCAATATGCATACTTTTTGTGACGTTTATGTTAACTGGCGTGTCGTGAGATTTTTCTGATGTAAACTGATGTTCATTTATGGCTAAATAAAGGTTGCAAAACATTCTATTACACCACATCGAGGACCACAATTGAATAGCTACTTATTTAGTGATATCAACTCTCGTTTAAATTTGAGACTAACTTGCAGAGCATCATCTTCTTCAGTACAAGCATGCACACGTTCAGTTGTGGTTGTAAAGTGGCAAAATAATAATAAAAAAAATAGTTGGCACTCACCATTTCCCGCAACAAGGACATGTTTTCAGTGTGGGTCTCTCTCTCTGAAGATGTAAACGTTTAACCAAGATAGTTCCCCAATGTCGGTGCGGAACAGCCTCTTTTAGTCTTGCACGAACACGCAACTGGCATGAAGTTAGCGTTTCCCTCTCTAACGTTTGGAACCAGCGGAAGCACGAGAGACTGGGAGAAAGTAGCCCGTACACGTTGTTTGGTAAAAGTGGAGAGCTGCCATCCTGCGGCCACATTTGGTATTACGTCAGTGGTGGGTGAATTTTGGTCAGAGTAATTACTTTTTTCTTTGTTGTTTTCTTTTCCATTACTGCATGTGAAAATGTATGAACGTTTTCTAACTACATTTTAAACACGTAACTAGCACGTCACTATAGGGATACATTTTTCATCATACCGTGTCAACGTTCGCATTAACAACAATTTGTGTGATGTATCACGACAAGCCGCGCACGACAAGACGTATTTCGTTTACATACAGACCAAGAATTAAAGGGGCAGTGTGTAAGACTTAGACCGATTTTCAAATGATTGCTACATCACTAAATCGTTGAGTTAAAAGACCCCCCATGTGTCCATGTGAATTACCTTCAAAGAAACAGCGCACGTACTTAGCCTTTTTCCATGCTTAAATACAATTGTGTATAATCAATTTTATGGATTATTTTTTAAATACACAATGAAAACCTTTGAAAACACATTTTAGCTTTTGCTGTTTGAAAATTGCATCCCATGTGGTCAAGGCTCAAATAACAACTAATCACTGCTCATCTGTTTTCTGGTTCAGTCATGTGACTATCACAAGCTGAAATTCACTCAGCCTTGAGCACATGTGATGTCATTATCAACCGTCAGCAAGCGGTAAAGTGTGTTTTAAAAGCATCAGTTAAACAAAAAACAGTTTAGTCATCAAAATAACTATAGAAAGAATATTGGTGAAAATGGCTAAATAAGTGTGCTGTGCCTTTAAATCAGCCTTTTCAATACACCTTAAAAATTTGCTAAATGCTTTTTTTTACCTTTAAGTGGCAATAGTTTGCATGAATGAAGCCCTCATAGTTTTAAAAGATATTTTAACATTTTCCCATTGGCGCAAAACAAAACGGTGTAGAGTTTCTCACCTGTTTCATCCGCTTGACTTCACCAGCTTTCAAATGGCACCCATTTTGAAGAATCCCACATTGGAATGAATTCAGTTTGAAATGTCGTGTATACTAAGTCGTCTTGTTTGCAGAGGCTGCACTGGATGAAGTTGCTAACTTTGGCGGCTTCCCAATGCCACAAAAGTAAAATGGTGTTGAGTTTCTCAGCTGTTTCACACTCTACACTTTGCCGTCTGGAAAAAAATAACATGCATTTAAAAATGCCACTATATCCCTGTGCGATACTCCAATTATGTAATTGCACAGAATCCCAGCTGACGTTTTTCCTGAGTGGGTCCTCATTGTGGGTGTACAAAATTACCAACATATAATTAGTATGTCCTTCACATTTAAATGGAGGTATAACATTTTGTTACCCACAGGTTTTTACTTACAAAGGCAATTTTTTTCCTTCACTGCATGTGATAGAAATGTCTCTGTGTATTAGCATAGGCCTACTTTGAAATAATTTTTTAAATTTTGTCATCCATCAATGAGGACATGGAGGCTCCCCTCATCCTAATCATCCAGGCACGTTTGTCCTCTTTGGTTGCTGGTTACAATCCCCGAAGTTTAATACCCTACTCTAAAACCGCAGCCTTAATTTTAAAACCCTACTTCGAAACCCTAATTGAAATTCGATCCTCTAACTTTAAAACTGCAATGCTATTTCAAAACATTGATTGAAACCCTAATCCACAAGGAAACCCTTCAATAAGCCTTAACCCTACTTTAAGGTAGTACATTAAAATTGTAATTCAAAATTAAAACTATATTCTGAAATCCTAACCCTAGTTTCAAACCATATTCTGAAACCTCAACACAGACTAAAACTATACATTAAAATCCAACTCCTGGTTAAAACCCAAGCTGTAGTTCAAACCCAGGTTTGAACCCTAACTACCTTACTTTTAAAATCCCAACCCTAGTTTGATACCCTAATGTGAAACTTAGAAATACTTAGAAATCCTAACATTGGTTTTATACCAGACTTTAAAATCCTAAACATAGTTTTAAACCTTACTTTGAAAACCTCTTAAGTTTACTTTAAAATCCTAACCCTAGTTTGATATCCTAATTTGAAACCCTATACATAGTCCAAAATTCTGCTTTGAAATCCCAACCTTAGTTTGATAACCTGCTTTAAAATCCTAAACATAGTTTAAAACCTTACTTTGAAACCCTCTTAAGTTTACTTTGAAAACGCACTCGTAGTTTAGAAAATTACTTTGAAACGCTAACCCTAGAGTGAAACCCAACATTAAAATCCTAACACAACTTTAACGTCCTAATCTGAAACCCTAATGGTAGTTCAAAAACCCTTCTTTGAAATCCTAAACCCTACTCTCAGTTGAAAGCCTACTTTGAAATCCTAACTCCATTTTAAAACCCTCCCTTGAAACCTTAAACCCTTGATTGAAATGTAAAAGCCAATAACCTTCGATTGAATTTTAACATTCAAACCACAATTTTAGGGAAGGAAATGTTTGAACACAAATGGTGCAGCAACACATGCGGACAGACAATGCTCACAGTAATGTAAAATTTCATCTCTATGAAAAGTGATTAAAATTTCTGTTTCCTCAATCCCAATAGTTATGAAACTTTATGCCTGGCGGATTAATCTGTCACGGGGATCCACCGTCCACTACAATGTGCCATACATTTAACGTTTGCTTTTGGCCTGGATCAAATGCTCTTTGTGCACGCGTTCATGCGTTTGAGATGAATTCACCTATTTGCGAAAGCAGACAATCGTCATTTAGCAGAAAACGACGCGGAGTCTTGCGGTGACGTCCGAGCGGCGGCATTGTGGCCCCAAAAAGTCACCGGCGAGTGAGTGATGATACTCGGCCCGGGAGCCGCGCGTTATTAGTGAGCGAGGGTAAACATTTGTTAGGCTCCCCTGTACAAGCACAGATAGGCCGCAGCCGACTTGACAGGCTTCCCCTAAATGGCGTCTGACGCCCCGATCCATTAAGGAGCGTGCTGGCTCTGATGATAATGTATTGATCGCTTGTGATGGATGGCCGGCGTGCGGGTATATAAGTCAAGTTCTTTGCCAGGCTGGAAGCAACAAGGCCAACTGCCCACAAAGTCACCATGCTGTCTCTGGCTGTGCTTTACCTACTGGCTGCAAGATGGACACACGCGCTACCTCTTTATCCCGACTCCAATCTGCAGACAGGGTCAGGTAAGAAACAATTTTTCCAAACCGTTTTTCCGGCGTTAAAATCTCAAATATTGGACCTTTGATTTTTGGGTGTGCATCTGTTCCAAACTTAACCCTCCTGGTATGTTTGTTTGGGAGGAATAGCAGTGGTATCCCTGGGTCACTTTGACCCGGGCATATATAGTCACCAAAATCTGTTGAAAATCAGTATAATTCAAATTTACTTCACAAGAACAGAAAGAATGTCTCTCTGTCAAGATGACGTGAAGGTGTATGAATGAATCCAAAAGTGTTTTTTTTTTTTTAAATGGAAATCCACTCACAAGTTAACTAAGGCAACACTCAATGTGTATTTGTGTGTTTTGTTTGTATCTCTCAAGTGGTAATAAGATCCCGGGTCACTTTGACTCAGAGTCATTTGCAATTATTCATAAAATTTCACAAACATTTTTACGTATAATCCTGCAAATCTTGTGTTACATTTGTTTTATTTTGACTGGTGATGATGTCATGGGTCAATTTGACCCAAGGGGATTTGCAAATATTCAAAAAAGTTCTGATTTTATTTTATTTTATGTATTTATTTTTGTGTAATCCTGCTCACAAACTCACAAACACCAATAATATTATTGGGTCATATTTGACTCAGCTTTATCTTATTCTTGAAACAATTGTACAAAAAAAAAAAGAAAAGAAAAAGAAAACATTCTCATACAATGACATTTTTAATGGATATTTTAATTACACACAAGACAAGCCGACATCTTGTACTGAAACACTAGATTCAACCTTAACTTTCAAATGTGTCAGTTTGAGGATTAAAATAAAAGCAAACACAATTTTTTGTAAAGTCATCATTATATAATTTAGGAATAAGGCCCTGTCTGTTCCAGTTAATTAGCTCTTAATTTGAAAATTCTGCCATTCCTGTGATTAAAAACCCTGAAGTGCCTTCATCTTATTGGAACCTCCTTTTAAGAATTACTGTTTTAAGTGACACACGTCTGTTAAAATGCGCAGTTATGGTATTTTCAATGTAAAACAAAATATGAATTTGAAGGAACAATATTAAATCTAAAACATTCTCATTCCCATTTGTGTTTACTCAAACTATTGTTCTCCTTGTTTGACACACCCTACTGGAAATGTTGCTATTTTAACTCTTTTCACGCCAGTCATTTGTTCTTTTAGCAAATGACACTAAATGTTAAATGGGTTGCATTCACTTTCTGTCTTCCTCTTTCATTTGTTTTCATTTGGATGGACATAGTTTAGTTTGTTAATACATTTTTTTTTAGTTTAATTACTATGCTTTGTTCGGATCACATCCAGATTTAAAACTTATCTTTATGATTTTCTACCTTTCATTGTATTTTTCAGTTGAATGCGTTGTTATTTTATCTAAATTTATTTTATTTTATAATGTGATCTTGTTGTTTTCAGCTGAATTTACTCACTTTTAATTGAGAAAAAAATCACAGAAACAATTAAAATTATTACAAAAAAAAAGCAAAATCCCCAAATGTCCCTACTCAAGCACGTGTTGTCGGTTTTATATTTTTTTTACCAATCAATACAGGCCAATAGAGTGGGACATATTATTATTATTATTATTATTATTATTATTATTATTATTATTATTATTATTATTTTTATAATATTAATTTTCTTAAATCTTGAACATTTCCTTTTCTTTTGGATCAACGGCTTTCTTAACGGCTCAACAAACATGATGTATTTATTTAAATATTTAGCAAAACAATGTATCATGTTTTCTTGCGCAGATTTCCTACAGAGTCTGGTGCCAGATGATTCTTCTTACAATACAGAAGTAGAACAGAAAGAGGTGAATAATCTCTATCCTCTGTTGATGCAGCACAAAGGGCAAAGACAATCCTGGAACAAAGGTAGTTGAATACATTTATTTGCACCATTTCAATAGCAAACATCAATAATTCAGGCAATGAAACATCATGTTTTTTTGTTTTGTTTTTGTTTTGTAAAGGGCCAGGGGATTCAGTACAGCAGGAAAACTATGCAAACATGGTAAATCTGACAGAATCTATTTGAATGTAAAAAAAAAACAAAAACAAACAAAAAAAAAACCTCTGCATGTGTGCATGATGTTTTCATCTGTTTATTTGTAAAGATTCAGGATCTTAAGGAAGTGGTTTTAAAGCTGGCCGCAGCTGACAAGCTTCGTTCTCAAGCTTTTGTCAGGTCAGAGCAAGGCTTGCCCAAAACCAATAAAAGAGGTAAGCCAAAGCAGACAAACACTCACACACCTTAATACGTTGCAAACACCTATTTGGACAACTTAGTAGTGGCCAAGAAATGCAAATCACCAAAAAAATGAATGCACAACAGAAAATCAAAAATCACAAACAAAAACAAACAAAAGAAAATAAATTATAAACAAAGACTCATGGCAAAACACGGAATTTGCGATTCATTTTCTTATGTTTATTTGCAGTTCCCGTCATCAAAGAAGCAATCGTCACTGCTATTCAGAGCAATCATTACCATTGTTGCAATACAAACATTTTCTGGTTCCTAATGTCTTGACAATTCTGTGTTGCTTTCACAGCATGTTTCTGGAAATACTGCGTGACCAATTAGACTGCAGAAGGGAAACAGCCACAAAACCCCTTTCACCACTGAATGAAGAAATTTCTATTTTTTAAAGTTGTAAAATTGTCTTTTTTGTGACTGATTAAATTATTAGACAAGTGATTTGTGTATTATTTGTGATATTGATACAAAGGTTTCAGCTGCAATATTTTTAGACTTAATCTACAACGGTTTTCACATTGATCTATCGTGTTGTCAGATAAAAATGAGGTCGTTGAAATTTGCAAAATATTACCGAAAAACATTTAACTTTGAAAATAAAGATAAAAATGAGGTTGAGATTAAAAAAGTGCAAAATATTACTCAAAAAACTTTTAACTTTAGAGTCATGTTTTGCTGTTTTGTTGTTGTTGTTTTTTTTTTTTTTACCTTGACGCGAATGCCTGAAGTACAGCGCTTCTCATTAGTCAAGACGGTTGACGTCACATATCGGCGTCTCTGATTGGCTCGGTCGAGTAGTCCCTTCAGAAACTCAATACGAAATTATTACGCCAATATGTGCAGATTTTCAGCATGTAGTAAAGTTGTATTAGTTCCACAGTTTTGTTTTTATAATGGTTTGATTCCCATCCCTTCACCGGGTCACCAAACGACAAGATCATCGTTCACCAGCGATAACGACAATAGAGGTGCAGGTGCTAATATTGTCCACTTGAGGTCGCCACCCACGCATTACAGACTATATTTTCTGTGTTTATGGCTTTAGAAGATGCAGCGTTGCATAATGATTTTCTATGTCCGTGTTAATTGAGCTTTTTAAATGTTTTCAACCCTCATTTCTACACAAAGCTAAAGATTGTGGCGGGAAAAGCAAAATGGTAAAAGAGCTGAAAGCCTCACAATAGAAACACAACATACAGATGACAAACACTTTTGATTATTTTATTATTTTGAAAGTGTCACATTTCCATCATGTCACTAACGTTAGTACGGAAAAGGGTAAACAAGAACAATTGATTTTCAGCGTAAAAAAGGAACAGTTTTGAAGGGTTTTACTCTCACTAACAATTGGAAAAAATACTGTATGTATGTACACTATAAACATAAATCTTGTAAATTAAATAAACAGTTAATTGCACAATTGGTCTCATTGGTGACAGTCAAAAACTATAAAAGATTGTGTGTGCTTTGTGATTTGCGCTTTTGAGGCAGTGGTAGGAAATCCAAGGCACGAGGGCGATATATGGCTGAAAACAAACAAACCTTCTGAACTGCTATAAAAAAAAACCCTAACAAAAATATGTGTGATGACTGATGGCTGTAATATCTTTGGCACCACGCAGCACCCTATACAAATGGTGAATGAACATTTTATTTCCTCTTATTAGCCACTCCGAAGTAAGCCTTCTCGATTTCGATTTCTGCCGGACAGGTCTGTTTGAACTCCTCCCGCTCATAGGCGTTGTTTAAGTATCGCCACACACCTGTCAATTGGGCCGGGATGTCAAAGCCGCAGTACTTCTTGGAGGCAACCTGGATTCAAACAAAAGAACATTAAATGATCACATTTCACGTTTTTACTTTGGTTTCTAAATTGTATATATCTAATTTCATATCACAGATGTTTGCATATTTTCCGCATATTTTTTTAATGGTTATTTTTCCACACAGATCATTACTACAGCCAACTTTTTTGGAAGGCTGGAAATTTGAGAGTGTGTTAAAATGGTACGTGGAATCGCATAGCCGTAGCGCATACGATTATGTATATACGATGATGTATATAAAGAAACATATACTGAATCAAAACATATTAACACATAATAAAGGGAAAAATAATGATAACTAAAAAAGAATAATGAACATATACACACTGTAAACAAAAATATTATAAACAAAAATCAAATAAAAAAATTCAATTAAATTCAATTAAAAAAAAAATCTAACCCTACTTGGAGTTTTTTCACTTATGGTATTTTTTGTAGTAGGTGTATTTTGAATGGAAGGCTAGCGATAAATGACTGAGCACTATTAAAAAGCTTTTTTTTCATTGCATTTCCAACAAAAACACATGCTGCTGTATTGTTTTTGGTTTGGTACAATGAAACAAATCAAATCAAATCAAATTTGTTCGTTCATTTCTTCACATTTCTGCAAATTATGCAATCATATTAATTCTAAGTGAAATTTCATGACAAGTCATCATAAATGTGATTTTAATAATTCTCACTGTCTATACAAATACTGCACTGGTCCACAGCAGTTTTGATAAAAAAGATCTCAAGTCTATCACTTGCATATTTTGTATTGTTATTATCTATAGCTTACATAGTATTGTGTATTTGGTTGTTGCTTTTTATATGTTCCTCTATATTAGGTGCTCTGGAAAGTTAACAAATGAGGAGCAACAAAAAAGAATACCTGCATATTAGATTATGAGCTAAAAATATTTTCAACATGCAATAATGGCTGTCTCACCCTGATGACATGCAGCTTGGGGAGAAGGTTGCAGTCGGCTAAAGTGAGACGGTCTCCATCCAAGAATTTCCTTTTGGATACACCCACTGCTTCTCTTGAGTTGTGATCAATTTCCTCGGGCAACGGAGAGTTCAGGTAATTGTCCAGGCGCTTAAACTCCCGCAGCAGGTTTTTCTCCTGAACTGTAAAACAAGCGTCTTCTTCTGTTAATCTCCATCTGATGAAGCTTCAATTATGCTCCGAAGGAAGTAGACTCACAGGCATTGTTTGGTGCGTTCTTTATAAAGGCGGAAAACTTTGCAAAAATGTCAGCACCCACGTCAAAGGACTCTTTGTTTACAGGGCTGAGGTGGGGATACCTGTCAAGGCAGGACAAATTTCTTGTGATATGCTTCTCATTTATTCAATCCCAAAGACTTATATATATAGCTTATATATATAGCTGGCACTGAATGAGTTGGACATTTCTCTAGGTACAACATAATTTGAGTGATATCTAATAATGAACCAAAAATAATAATGGGATGGAGATGGTAGTAGGGCTACTTGTGTGTGTGCGTGTGTGTGTGTGTCTTATTGGTTTTCTATAGCCAAAAATATAATCAAAGAAGAGACATATTATGCATTTTCAGAATCAGGTTCATAGTATCTAAAGAAAAAAAAAATAAGGAACAAGACTTATAGCACATTTTACCCAGTATTTCAAGCCTCACTGAAATCAGCTGTTTTGAAGAGGGGGTTTTCTGTCATGCAAATTAACTCCTCTTCCCGGCTTCTGTTATCATGACCACAAGGGCCCAAACTTGATAACTTGTTGAATCCAGGTCTAAAATATCACCGTGCCACCAAAAAAATCATAAAATCAGTGTCACAGTGTGTTCATGAGAACACATTGAACCACTAAGACCGTGACTAGAATTCTTCAGTACCTCTCAAGTATCACGAGAGTGAACCCAAGTACCAATGGAGGTGCTAGCATCAAACTTTGAGAATTTAATAAAATACATTTGAATGTTTTTTGATGCTGTGACAAGAACAGTGCAGCTTTCTTTTCAAATCAAGAGCAAATTAATTGATGCAAGTGTTGTATGTCGTTTTTGCACATTGTCATTAGGGATGCAATTTAGAGATGAAACACAAATCAAATAAAAGACAGTACATAGCTATATTCTGGAGTTGGTGCATAAAATCTGCCTATATTTTGCCTGTATTTATTTTTTTCATGCTTCACGCTGTTGACAGGGTATTTGGCTGAAAAAAAATATTTCACAATGTACATTAAGACAAAAGGGAGTAAGAACCACTGCTCTAAGTTACTTACTCTGACAAAATATTATGAACAGAAAATACAGTTTAGCTTAATTTTTAGCTTAATTTAAGCTTTAATATTTACCACGAACATGTTAGATATTTATCTCAAAGCCTCTTAGCTCTTGGCAGAAAACTATGTGGGCAATTTGGTGAGTAAACTGTAGAATGACTCAGCTGATAGTACCAGAATGCAGCAGGAAGCCATAGTACTGTACCTAGAGAATATCAACACAAGCACAGGAAATTCCTTGTGCAGTATTTTGATCATTTTCGTGGCATTTTCTTCCACATCATACTCACTGTATTTTAGCCAAGAAATGGTACAGTATGTGGTTGTAGAAATTTCAGCTCCCTAGTGTCTTCTTTCAATGCTGAGATTGAAACTCTGAAACTCAGAACCGTGAGGCAGCATTGCTACCCATATGCTGCTTTCTATAGAACTCCTATTAAATTTCATACCTGGGAGGAGCCAACGTTTGCTCGAGAAACTCTTCGATTTTGATGAAATCTGTTTTGAGGGTGCCGTTGTAGAGCAGAAAAGGCGGGTTGGTGCCGGGGGCCAGATCCTTCAGCTCTGCCGGCTTCCTGAAGTTAACACCAAAGTGGAAAAACAACTTAACATGATATATATATATATATATATATATATATATATATATATATATATATATATATATATATATATATATATATATATATATATATATATATATATATATATATATATATATATATATATATATATATATATATATATATATATATATATATATATATATATATATATTAGGCTTCCTGATTCTGTTTTTCCATCCTTCGTACAAAGTTCACACAATGCAAGTAAATTAAAGGATGTTTGTTATGGGGCCGTACAGAGCTTTTATACATGCTGACGGTGTGAAAGGTTTTGAGTGGGGAAAAAGAACAACATCCCAGTTCCTCCCTCCTAATAGAGCGTCTTTGAGTACATAAGGCTGAGAGGAAAAGGAGGCGTGCTTACTTCCTCATGTCCACTGTGGTCACGGTGAACTTGACTCCTTTCAGCCACAGCACCATGAAGAGCCTCTGGCAGAAGGGACAGTTGCCCACGTTCTCACCGTCATGACCGGCCTGCCGTACAAACAAAGAGAAAATGCAGAGGTTTCCTTCCTGCTTGTTAACTTTCCACGGCACATGTAGGGTGGGGTGCTCAGTGCAAGTTGGAACGCAGGCTTTGTCTTGCAGTGGAAGAAGCGTGTAAATTCACTCTCAGCATGTGACTTCAAGTTTTGTGCCTTTATGTACAATTTCTGTGATCCAACCTAACCCTAACCCTAACCCTTACAAAAGAAATGATAGACTGAACCGAATAACAGTCAAGACACCAGTTCCTTGGCTACCTGTGAGCAGTATAACACATGCATACAGATGTATATAAAAGAGATAGTCACAGTTGCTCAGTAAACTGCAGTAGATCTTCACAGAGGATAAAGAATATATGTGAATATATGTTGTCATCATTCATATTTAGGCCATGTTTTTTTACATTATACTGCTGAGACAACTGAAAGAGTATCTTAAATTTGCTGAATGCATACCTAATACAAATAAAAATAGTACATCATCTAAAAGTGGATTAATCAGATTTAAAGAAAAGTTTTCATTTCCATTCCTTCATTTAAAAATTCAAATTTTCCAAAGTGGTAGTGGAGAAAATAGACTGCCGTTGTTTTTAATAATTTGGTTGCTGTTTCGATTCATAAATCGTTAGAATATTGGCAAAAAATGTGGATCATTGTTTTCCCAAGTAAAATGATAATTTTTTAAATCTGATTCAACAACACACTAATTAGTTGTTCATAAATAGTTTGTTTTCAGAGGAATAAGTAAATCTTCATAAGCAATTCTGAGCTTTTGGAAGATTTTCGATCTCTGATGTTTTTTAAAAAAGTGACAAATTAATTGTTGTACAAGTAAACATCAGCTACGAGCTTTTACACTGAAGGTTAGGAATGTTAAAATATGCCTTTAAACATGCAGTCAAGTGGGGTTTTAAAATGCATTACATTTCCATTCTTTTATGGCAGAAATATTTAAAATTAGAGTATACATCGTAGAACATGGCAATAAATTGACTATGTCAAATTACGGGCCAAATTTCAATAGCGTGCAAATATGGAAAGTCATTAATCACTGCGCGTAAAGGATTTACAAGCCTGGACCCCGTTTTCCTGTGTATGAAAGTGGGTGTGCCTGTGTCATGTTTTAAACAGCTGAGACTCTCAAGACACACCATAACTCGACTTTAACGCCAAATAAAGCCCGAAGACATCAGTTCCTCCCTTGCCTCTAGCACAGCCAAGAAAGCCCATTTCACAGCTCATAAAGAATTTTGCAGCTCGGGGTCTTTTTGGGGATCAACCTTCAGGGATGTACTCCACCCAAACTCAGCCGCGCTGTGACATTAGACAGAAAATGGATGTTTTGTGGAAAAACAAGGAGGCATTTTCTTGACTACATGTGCATGGTTAGGGTGGGTGTGGCGGCGCCAGGCTTTAGGGGCCAGTCAACACACAGCACGCTCTCTCGGGCCACGATAAGGCCGTGCCTGTGCGCTGATAAAAACAGAGCTCAGCTGATGGATCCAAACATTAAAACGTCAGAAGAACACGCAAATCAAAAGGAGTGGTCCTTTGATTGATTATATTGATTCCGTTTGACCTTTTTTAAATGAACAGAGGCGCCTTATTTGCGAGACAGGCTTTGTCCCAATGAAAACAAAAAATCTTGGAAAAAATATATTTTTGAATTAAAAATCAAAATACTGACCTTAATAAATAACTCAATACTTGGTTCCTTCTCGGAATGTTGCCGCAGAGCCATGCCGTCCCCAAAAGTCAAAAAAGCCTCAAAAATAAGTCGAAAGAGTAATAAGAGGAGCGAGCGAAGATGTCAGGAGACTATGAGACACCTCGGGGTTGCTGGTTGTTCCGAGGATATATCACCCTCAACACATGACAAGCCAGTGGAGGGGGAGGACCCAGAAAAAGGGGCGGGGTACACGCTCTTATAAAATCTATGAGGCCGGCTTAAAATAGCCACTTTTGCAATACATATTGCAATACGCAACAGCCCATAAAGTTGTGACTCATTCCAATACTGTGAGATGTGGAGGGGCGGGATATGATGGAGTACTTTCCCTCTTTAATAAACAAAATCATTTACGTAAGTGGGGAGGATACAGTTAAATCTTATATTTAAAGCTGTGGGGTTTTTTTGTTTTTATAGATCTTTTTCTTTCAAAAAACACTAGACATTAACATTAACTTATTGAAGTCACAAAGATATATTTTGACTTTTTTTTTTTTTTAAAGGCAGATATTTAATCCTGAATTATTTTTAAGTATTTGCCTTAGGAAAGCTTGAAAAATAGTTGGTACTAAAAGAATTAAGCACTAAAGTAATCAATTCGTTTGGGAAATTAAGTGCTAAAGTAGTTGATTACTTTACTTTACTATGTAATGATTCACTAAAGTGATTAAACACATTAACTGCTAAAGTACTAATGTACTTTACAAATCAATTGCTTTTGAGTTAGTTTTTAATTAATCTAGGTACTAAAGTACTAAAATTAATCAATTACTTTCATTAATGAAGTACTAGAGTAAGATTACTTTAGCACTTAAATAAATATTCAATTACTCTAATTCGTTTAGTACCACACATTTTTAGACCTTCCTTTAGCCAATCCCTTGAAAAAAAATCCTGGAATTGAATGTGCGGATGGGGGAAAAAACATAAAATTATGTCTTTGGTGTTAAATGAGTTAAATGCCCCTAATTAAAGAAAAATAACAACTTAATACGTATATGAATTGTGATAAAAGATTAAATGCCATTACTGTAAATTGTATTTAAAAGTTAAATACAACTGAGCTGTATTTAACAAATATAATGTATTGTATTGAATAAAAAGAGGTTTAAGCCAATGTAACATCTTATACACCATAGTTTAAATCAGCAGTTTTCAAATGGGGGCACATGAAGGGACTTCAGGGGTTAAGGTAAATGTTTTTCATGGTATTATAAAGCATTAAATTAGATTGCACTATTTTATTGCCCAAACACTTAAGAGATCAATGGAAAAGCCAGCATGTCCTCTGCTGAGGACACAACTTAGTAAAGTACCTCAGATGAGTGGAAAAGTATGATCAAAAACAAATATCCACTACAGTGGACATAAATAAATTGGGTCTCAGTAGGGTATGAAAAAGAGCATAGCAACGTAAGTCTTGAATTACTTTATTTATTTGCAGATCAACCTCTAAAATAGCAGTTTTATGGTAAAAAGGCATAATATAAACACATTATCTTTATGTTCAAAACAGTGCTTCTCAGTTGTTTTTCACAAATCCCCCCCTCGTCCCCCACTTGCCCGGTGACCCTAAACAAGGTGATTATCTATAAAAATAAGTGTATAAGTATACCTAAAATTGTATCCCTTAAATAGGGAAAAACAATTTAAATAAACTTTCAAAAATTTTTAACTTTAAAGCCTAAATGCCCCCTCGCCAATCCTTTAACTATAGCAGTACATAAATGTGACCTGTATGGAGCAGTAGACTCAGTTTGGGGATTTACTGTAAAGGGGTATCCCTTACTAGAACTGAAGGAAGTGGAATTTAAAACTCCCTTCTTCAGTACTTCCTTCCCTTACAAGGAATTTGAAGGGAAAAAAAAAAACAAAACAAAACAAAACAACACACTAAATCCCTCCAAGAGCGAACTGTACAGCTTATCTGCCCCCCTAATGATTTGAGTTTTTATCACTTTGTGGGAGCATGACCAATGTGAACATTTCACATTGAAATTCCAATGAATACCTTCAAATTAATGATCCACTGGCGGAATTCTAAGCAAGGGAGGGCTCCAGCTATCTGGATTATGTGCTCACCGTATTCCAGGACAACTGTACAAGTAAAGTTTGACCCTTCCCAGCTGAATGGAATTCACTTGCTCAATAAAGAAGGAGTGCCACAAATATTGAATGAAATGATAAGCCGTCATTATGTTGTCCCATTTGCTGCCGCGGAGGGAGTGTTTATCAGAGATTGTGTGACAAATGACCGCATTCGCCATTCAGCGGTGGAAACGTATGGCGTGTCGAGTGTTTCGTCGCCGTAGCAACAGTATGCTTGAGGAAGAAGGACAAAACAAATGTTCAAATAGAAAAAGAAAAATGCTGATTTGGGCATTGCTGTAAGGATGTTCCCCCGGTTGGAATTTCCAGTCATTCTGGAAACGGCAGAGAAACGGGAAATAAGGGAGCTCGCCGCTGACCTTTCACCCCCTCCCACTCACGCATAGACAAAACGATAGGAAGGCGCTATCTTGTTAAGAGGCTCACACATACTGTATCTCTGCCGCACACACGCAGCAACTCCAAGTAACATCCTGAAAAAAAATACCTTATCTCGACGAACAGGACCTTCTATGTTGACAACAAGAGAAACTGGATTTTTACCGTGAAGAAAAAAATAAATCCTGCAGCCAAGATAAAACTAAATTGTCAAATAACAAAACCTGCGCCATGACAACGTGTCTAAAACAAAGACAGCATTTTTGTGCAGGGAACTAACTAGGGAGGAGGGGGAGTTTCCAATTGCATTCAAACTGATTTTGGTATTTAAAATGATTTGATTTATAACGATTTCTGTGTCAATCTATGCAAAACCTGATTTGCACTGACCTTGTGAAGACATGCCGTTCTCGAGCTTGCAAAATATTATTCTGTGAAATCCATGAAAGGCTTTTAAGATATGATAATTCTTTATTTATACAAATAAAGAATATTCTAAAGGAAGTACTGCTGCAAGTCTAAATTTGATGTGATGGACCAGAGCAATAAACATTTTATTCGAGTCAGCCATTTTTTTTGCTTACACTTGTCTTGAGATTGGAAATGGAACAACCCGAGTGGGATAAATCAGACGTGTCACCTTCCTTGAATGCAGCATAGTAGTGTGCGTATTCCAAAACTGGTGCATTGTGTCAGTTCACCAATAGGTGGCACTAAATGTTACACACTGTCACTTTAAATGAGGTAAATATTTCAGGAAAAAATGGAGTAGGTTCTTCATGAATTTTATATATATATATATATATATATATATATATATATATATATATATATATATATATATATATATATATATATATATATATATATATTTGCATAAAAAACAATAACAGAAACAACAACAGAAATAAATTACGCTCTTCTTTTGTCAATCTATGTAGGGAAATATTATCAAAACACAGTCAACCTGGATTGCCTGTAATTCTCACAGATTTTCATTCCCAGAACTGTATTCTCAGTTAAAAGTGACCCTGTGTTAAAAACAATGGCGGCATTGATCTCCTGATCTCTGCAGGGCCATTAACAGAAATGCAAGCTGAGATTACAACAAAAGGGAGCACAATGACATCGCTGAGGAGGTTCAGCTGGTTTCTCTGTTTTTTGGCTCTGGAAAGCAACATTGCCCTTTCAGCACCTGATTTTTCTCGTAAGTACTTGAATGGTCATATTATTTAGATACGTCTTTTCTTGATGCACAACCTCAGATATTTTTTTCGGTAAAGTACCTCCTAACTGGTACAAAGCATTTTTAGATAAAAAAAAAAAAAATCATTTAAAACAATGCTGTGTCATCTGTGTCTGATACAATAAATTTTAAAACTACATATTTTAGCGGTATCTCTAGGTGTATTTTATTCAGCAACTCCAGAAGATACAATGTGCGTTCTCTGTTTTGTTTCTAGCTCACCTGCCATTAAATTACATCGCTGATTGCAACACACATCTATATAAAGTTTAAAAAATAAATACAAACAACATTTTGCATCGGAGTAAGCAGAGCACAAGCAAAATTTGCTTTATGTTCCAATTTATTTGCTCTTAATTTGAAAAGAGACACGTTCTGTTTCAGTCTAGAAAAAAACATTAAATTAGCTCTGTTGTAGCCTACTGCAACCCTGTTAAATTCTCCAAACCTTAAAGCAGTGATCACACCCCCATCTGAGAACCGCTAAGATAATATCTTCCTGAAAAAACAGTCACTCATTTCCTTCTTAACACAAAATCTATCTATAATGTAGCGATATTATAATCTAATCAGTATTTCCTTATTTTTTTAGATTACTAAAAAAAATACAAAAGTGACATTTGCCTTTTTATTTTAGGAAGGGTTACTGCAAAAACCTGCCCAAGCAAACACACACACACAATCATACACACACATAGAGACCCTTTATTCCACATCAATTCAACACATAAGTAAAAAATGTAGCCACGTTTGATTACTAAATTGCAAAACAGTGCAAAGAGATTTTAAAAATGAGAAATGAATGTAGACTTGCTTTGAAAATATCATCATTGTACTTCATTTGTTTGATCTGACTCATTATGCCATTTGTATTTGATTGTAACGTGACAATTGTTTGGATTATTCTATTTGTAGAAAAGTTTGCATTGTGTGTGTGTGTTTTCATGCTCTGGGAGGCCTAATAATAGTTCATTGTAAGCTAGTGCCTGGTACTGCCCAAAATAAACACACAAACACACACACACATGCACACGCTTGTCTATTGTTGTGCATGTTTACATATGTGGTCATAGTCCAATAAATCTCAAACAACTCCACCCAAAGACTGGAACGGCAACACCCATTTGGCAATTGGGGTTTAAAATGGTGTTTTTTTTTTCACTCTTAATAAATGGTTCATATAATAAACTTGTATGCCATCAATGATAAAAATTTTCAAGTCATTTGTGAATACATTTTATGCTTCTGTCATCATGCTTTCTCTTTTCTTTTGGAGTGTATCTACACAGTGTTCTGAAAAACCACACGGCGCATGCTTGCGAAGGGGAAACGCTTACCATCGAATGTCCTGCCAGGACGTCCGTGGCCGTCTTATCAGCCTTCTTTGGACGCCGAGTTCCTCAACGCTATTTGTGTCCCAGCCAGCAGACAAATCTAAGCGAGGACGGCGAGTGTTCCTCTCCGATCGCTATCAAGGTGATCGCCGTGCTAATGAGACACATTCACTTCAATGGGAAAATGATTTTTTTTATTTTCAATACAGAAAGTCTTGTCAGAGTGTCAGGATGAACGGTCCTGTCAAATCCCCGTCCTTGGCCCCGTCTTCGGGGATGATCCGTGCCCACTCATCAGCAAATACCTCCTAGTGTACTACAAGTGCAAACCAGGTGGGTGGAGATGTTCATGGCAACTTCTCAAACTTTGCTGCCATGAAATGCTTTGAAATTTATTGCCAGACTTACCTTCTAGTTGGTATGGTTACATTTTGGCAGCAATCGGATAACTTCACTCAGAGCAGTTTCACCCTGAAACTGTTATACGTAACTGAAACTATAATTTAATTCAATTTCCCTTTGCAATATTATGTTCTACTCAGCCTCCTATTTGTTTTTGTAAACATGAATGAACTCTTTTAGTGCTAAGCGGTATCGGAAAAGGAAACCTCTTGACGGCCAGTATATTTAGCATTTTCACTCATCTTTAAAGGCCGAGAGAATATTGTGTGCTATGTTGATGTAAACATGGGTGGTATCATATGAAAGATTGATTTCCATTCCTTACTTTGAATTGCATGTAGGTAATAGATGTGTTGTAAGTATGGAAACACTACCATCCAATGGTCACCGTTAGCACTACAGTGCTCAATTGGCTTATATTAGGTAAGCATTAGTCAAGGGTGTCAGCTACCCTCCATAAAAACATGTATTTGACGAAAATTTTATGATTTATTCTTGTGTTTTACTATTGTAAAAAAGATAATTCTAATTCACGGCACTGAAACAGTTAAGCAACAAAGTTCTCCTGTTTTTATCCATCTTAAGGGGCGGCCATTTTGCCACTTGCTCTCAACTGAAAATGACGTCACAGATGCTCAGGGCTCAGGTAACAAAAGCTCGCATGTTTTCTGAGTTTGGTCATGTGAGTTTGGTCATTCGCAAGCGTAACCGTGATTGGTTGTTACCTGAGCCCTGAGTGGTGTCATTTTCAGTCAACGGTCAGTGACCTGAGATAGTTAAAACCAATGAATTTTGCTGCTTAATAGAACATTTCAAAAACAAATATAAATGCAATACAGTTTTTAGACTAGTGAAGCTGCACAGAACATTTTAGGGTGAACATTTTTTTGGTTTACTTTTTCTTTTATGAGGTGCTAAACTTAGTCAGGTAATTTCAGCAGTAAAAAATGTTTTTTCTCTAGAGCTGTAAAAACTTCATAGATTAATAATCAACAATTTTAATATTTTTTTGCAGTAGTTGTCTAACTTATAATTGTTCTTATTTCAGCCTCTCAAGTCCTTCATGACAAAAAGATTATCTTTTATGTTTAACCAAAAAAGGATATTTGCAAACTTTTACTTTTACTTTGAAAACAATGACCGAATCAGTTAATAGGTTATTTGAGAACTTTTGCTTTTACTTTGAAACCAATGACCGAATCAGTTTCAGAAAGAATGGAGTATGCATGCCATCAATCCTTTCCATTTGATATTGTTTAATTGTTGTTTAGCTGATTTTTCAATCACTTAACAATACAAAACAAATACCAATAATTGTTAAATAAACACATTGAGAATGTTTTTTTAATACACTTTTATGTTAAGCAAAAAAATTATCCAATTAGTTGATTCATCAATAGAACATCAATACAACAATCTATTAGAAAATTATTTGATAATGACAGCCCTAATTTGCCTATACTTAACTTACTGTGGAACTTGTACACTTAATACCTTTAAAAAACACATTTTTCACATTTGCTGTTGATTAAATATGACATTGGTTGTGTTCAATGCTCAGCTGACACCCAATCACAGCTCAGCCTGTGAATGTCACATGACCCACAGTAGAAAAAAGATGTGCCATGACTGGTCATTACCCAAGCCTTGAGTACATATGGTGTCATTTTGAGTAGACAGAAGTGGAAAAATAATTTGGCCATAAAAAATAATAAATACAATTCTTTTGAGGAGGACTCAGATTTTCTGAGACTTTTTGGTGGGGGGGGGGGGTTCATGATTAAATTTTATGTTGCTAAACAGTCTTTGGGAGCTGAATTTTCCCCAAAATGTCAGGGGTTAGGGTTCTTTTTTTTTTTTTTTTTTTTTACCCCTACCAGATGCACACTGTCAACATATTGAGTACATTTGACTCAAAAAGATTTGATTTCGTCCCAGTCTAAACAGAATACAATTTACACATGGATTTACGCTGTTTCTTTTCAATTCTACTCTATTTAGACTAGGACCAAATTTAATCTTTTTAGAGTAAACTGTATTGTGTACATTTCAGGATCTGTATCAACACACCTGCATAAGCTGTTGCAAAAAGATTCAGGGTTAAACCCTTGTCTGTTGTCATTCCAACAGTACAGACTTGGCTGCTTTTGAAAGGGACTACAAAGTTTCAAACAAATAGTGCCTTGAGATACCTGATAATTTAGTTCCATGATCACACTTGTAACTCAAAACACTCGTACCTCAAATTATTTTTCCTTGGATGTCTTTCCGTGTTTTCAGCGCACCATCGGACGAGACTGGTGTGCGAAAATGAACGCTTGCGGCTGGCATGTAAGAATGACACCGTGCTGGCCATCTACTCAGCCACCTTTGGACATCTGCTGCATGGAAGTCCTCTGTGTCCTCAGGGACCTGGCTCGTTGGTGGACATGGGTCAGCAACGGTCACAGGGACGCAAAACGTGGTGTTAATGTTGTTGTCGTTGACCCGGATGAAGTTCATTACTGCACTTTTCTTAGAGGGAAAATCAGAGGCAGGCTGTGCACTTCGAGTCTTGACCTGGTTTTATTTTTTACAATACTTGCAGTATTTGAGCCAAAACTTTACTATGTTCTCGAAGTACAATAAATTAGTCATTTATGATTTTTATTTTTTTATTTTTTTACTTTCGCAACTCAAAATGTTCAATGGCCTCATACCAATCCATACGTAGAATTTTTTTGCCGCCTTTGGACAATTAAATCCCCAAAATGGAGAAATACTTTCGATGGGTTATTAATATGATTACTGGTAACTCTGTGCCATGGACACTGCAATGCAAATATAAAAACATGGCTAAAAAAAATCAGTAGAAGACGAAAAAAAAAAAAACCAAATGTTGAGCATCAGACTACATCTACCTATACATATAAATATAAATGAAGATGACCGACGTCACACTGCAAATATAGAACCACAGCACAAAAACAAAATACGGCACCATGCAACTTAAATATCAATATCAACATTCAAATAGATAAAGCTCTTTCACCGGAAATGTTGATTTTTGAACATTCTCATACGTGCAGATCATTAGAGATGCGTTTTGCTCGTCGAAGTATGATCCATAATTGAAAAAAGAATAACACCACAAATAATATTGATTCAACGCAATGATAAAAAGTATGCTTCCATAGAAGACTAAACAAATCTAGGAATATTTCCATTCGGAGACTGATGTTCAGAACATTTAGGGAATTTTAGCTTCAACCAATTGTTCAATTACCAAAAAAATGAATGATTAAATAGGTATTCGATTACTCGTCAATTTACCAATCATTGCACTTCTAATGAAATACGTCAACATTCTTGTCAAAAAATATTCAAATTTAATGTGTAAATGTAGGCCCGTGATGTTTATTAATGTGCACAGATAACAAAGCTCGAATTGTCAATTTCAGAGTGTTTATCGCCATCTGCTCTGAGGAGGGTCTCACGTCGATGTCATGGCAGGGCGAATTGTTCAGTGCTGGCTGACACCCTAACCTTTGGGGACCCGTGTTTCCCCGGCACCAGGAAACACCTGCGAGTGTCCTATACTTGTGGTGAGAAGCCAACTGTCATTTCCTTCATGTTTTTTCTTTTATGTCACTGAAATTTGTTTATAATGCTTATCCTCAACTTACATCTTTCTCGCTCTCTCTGTTTCTTTTTCTAGTGCCAAGGTATCTTCTGGAAGACGTGGGGAGAGGAACAACAGATCCTTTCATGATTTCAGATTACACACACGGTGAGTGCAAATTGCAACACCACTGCAATGCTGTTTTATTCCAATTTATAGTCGCACACGTGACTTTCATTGGCGTCTGAGCAGAGGCCCCTCTCGCCTGCAGGTGGATGGTACACTGGCCCCACCTACAGGCCTCAAAATGTGCTAATAACCAACACTCTGGAGATGATAGAAAAAATGTTGGGTATGTGCAATGATTTTTCATTCACGACTTTAACCCTTGTGCAGTGTTTTGACCTTTTTGGGGTCATTTTGTCCCACATTATTTTTACAGTTTGTCAGCCAAGGCTCAACTAAGTGGTCTTGTAAACGTTGAACTCTTATCTTGTCACCAATTGGGTGAAATTTCAGCTTTCAATGATTTCCTTTTGATGTGAAATGCCTTTGATGTAAAGTGGACAAAATACCGCACAAAGAGTAAGGTGGTGTTATTATACAAGCTCTGCAAATAAAGGACCCATTTGGCTATGTTCAGACAGCAGGGCTTAATGCTCAATTCAGTTTTTTTTTCCTTTTTTTTTTTTTTGGGGGGGGGGGGGGGGGGGGGGGGGGTCTTTTTATGTGGTAATTCACATATCAAATTTACATTTACATTTAAATTTGACCTCTATGTGAGCTGTGTGTGAACAAAAAATGGTCCAAAACTCTCCCACATATGTATTGAAGACATTGCAACGTAGCAGGTGTGCTTAACATTAGCGTTTATGGAAGTACCACAATTGATGGCTAAATGGACTGCCTGTTGATGTTGAAATGGCTGTCATATCTGAGACAAGATATTATCAATCTCTCACATTTAAAGAGGAAATTTACAGGAAGTGAGATTTTTGATCATGGCATTTTGTGGAGCAGTGGCAGCAATGTCAAAGCCAAGAGTGATGAGAGAGATGTGCGGATTAAATGAAAGCGACCTGACCGATCAGACTGGAGTTGCGCGACAAAAGATCGGATAATGGATCAATGTCACGAACCAACTGGCCTGGTTGCGCTTGAAACAAATCTTATCTGTGTTGTTCTTGAAACAAATCTTATCTGTGTTGTTCAAACTGCCATTAAAAGATCAGACACAGGTGGCATCGAGGCAAAAAAAAAGAACTACTTTGGGTCACTTTTTTGAACGTGGCCTTCAACATCATTTCTTGACTGGGTGTGGCTTGCTGACCATCAGTTGCAGATTTGTCAACCCCCCCCCCCCCCCCCCCCCCCCCCACACACACACACACACACACACACAACCACCACCATTACAAAATCATATAATAGGATGATATCAACCTTGTGCCCACACTTTGCATATTATATACATTGCATTTTCTTTCCTAATTTTGTAAAAACAAATCAAATTGTTCAGTGGCATTTTTTCTATCCATACATATGTAGGTTGAATTTATTAACACCACAAAAAAAAGAGAAATTGTCTGTCTTTATAGTCTGTGATGTGCTGATGAAACTTTAAGACATAACAGTTAACTTGGTCTCTACCGCCAGCTGCTGTATTGAGGTGAAACACAAGTCAACAAAGACTTTTCTGTTTGCTGACATAGTTTGACCGCTGCGCAACGGAATGTTACAAAAATCGCAAGAAAATCAATGGAATAAATCTAATAAAGTGCATCTCAAAAATTGTAATTATAAAGATTTTATATGGTTGAAAATTTGGACAATGATTAATTTTGTACACAAACTCTCGCACGTCCAGCTGCCCTCACATAATTGTCCGAATCGTCGTGTTTTTAAATTTGACATGTTTTAATCATCTGCTGGAAATTTCAGCTCCCTCGTGATTTTTCCCCCCATTGCTTATTTTATGAGTTCATAAAAAAATCAAAGGAATTTCCATAATTTCTAACATAATGCCACAAGGATTAAGACAACTTGAACTGTTTTTAAGTTGTGTAGTGAAAACGCACAATGCGTCCTTTCATACTAATGATGACCAAATTTGCATTTCTGATGGTGCAGCCTTTATAGTAGTTTCAGACAGATGTGTCTCCATTGTTTTCAGGAGTACCCGAGCGAGTGGCGTTGTATTTCGTCTCCGGGATCTGTGCTGGTCTGATTTTCCTTCTCTGCCTGTTTGGAGTGCGCTCCACGCTGGTGAAGGATGTGAAGGAGCTGGTGTCAGATCTGCACGATGAGCTGAAAGGGTCTAGCAGACAGCACAAGGACCTCACAGAGGACCTCTACGACGATGATGAACTCTCACTCTCGGATGCTTCGTCTTTTCGGCACCTCACTCATTCGTATCGCATGGCGGACGTGCTCGCTCCCACCACGCTGACTGTGGAGATGATGACACAGAGGGCTGAACGCACTTCAGACCTGCCCAATGGAGATATGTGGCCCCATCCAGACACCAACCCTTATGCCATTCACCAGATTACAAATTAAATTACAATAATTACAATTTCTCTGAACCCCTACATTCTCGTTGTCAACTTTTACCTGTATGACGGCAAAAAATAAATAAATAAACATTTCATTCTTACCGATGAAAAGGGAATTATTAGAGCGCCTCCACTTTGCTGATACAACTGTACGCCACACATTGTGTCGTTTGTTTTTTTTTTTTTTAATTGCCGGAGAGCCAACATAATCTGAAAGGGCCGTGGGAAAAAAAATCTGTCTTTAAATACGGACTATGTAATTGGCAACATAAAATGGCTTTACTTGTTGCAGCGGCGAAAATACTCAAACGCAGTAGATGGCGGTAATGCGCCTTCCTCTAAATGAAGATGTCAATTTGACTGGCGTCTGTGGGACCTGATGGCGTCTGGAGAAGCGATCTATTCAAGGCCACCGTGAAGCAAAAACCCGGAAATGCGCATGTACCGAAATGTTTACTCTCCTATTATATTAAACAAATCAGTAACTAAATCCCACCTATAGGCAGTCTCAAACCCAATGTCGTCACTTTGCTATTGATCACTGACGGCGACTCTGGATGGAGTTTGCCAATTTGGAAGTTGCACATGAAAAACATTTAGGGGAACTTTACGCCACGACAGACACGACACGGATGGATTTAAAACTACCCAAAGCGAAAACCCATCCTCATAGTTGTACGAAGGATCCTGGGGGTTAAGGTAAGTTATTTTTAATTATGAATAAAAACTTTTCCATGGATAAAATGAATCCCATTTACCATTATGACTAAATTATTTTTTGTTCATTTGTTTTTGACTGACCTATTCTCTATGATTGCCCCTTCTAAAATGGCGTTTCTGTCGGCATGCGACTCAAAAGGGCATGGTCATATAGTGACCCCCCTCCAACCCCACAATGTGGTTCAGTTATTGCGGCTTCACTCTAACACGGTTTTTAATTGATGGCTATTAGCATTTGTATTGCAGGTTTACATCGGAATTTTTGACTCTCTTATTTTTTTTTTGCTATTTATTATATAACTCTACTATGTGGATTTACATTCATAACGATATCGATTGCATGTTTACCTTACTATTTTTCTGATATTTTCCATCCTAGCTTGTACCACATGAAAAATATGGATTTGATTTTATGTGTTAACATTTTCACACAAAAAAAACACTAAAAAGAAATCAACAAAAGTAAAAAAACAAAACCAAAAGTACAATCTCTACTTTGCAGATTTATTTTACTTTTGGGAAGGTAACCCCTATGACAGGGGTGTCCAAACTTTTTTCCCTGCATGTTTTTTGGAGTGTGGGAGGAAACCGGAGTGCCCGGAGAGAACTGTTTATTATATTAAACAGTAAAAATCAGTCAAATGAGAACATTGTATAAAGTAGAAAAAATTGCAACGCCAAGGCTTTTTCTTAAGGATGTTGAGCAAAATTGTAACTTTTTTCACACTTCTAATGCTGCCTGCCTCAAAAAAATATTACTACTTTAAATAGAATTGTCGGCCATGTCATACTGTATTTTTCACACATGCTGTGGGCCACCAAAATTTGGATGGTGGGTCTTAAACAGTGCGGGCCAGTTTGGACACCTCTCCCCTATGATAAATGAGGGAAAAATTGAGTAGTAATGTCACACTATTATACCATCATGACTTTATTTTGAAACTCAATTTTCCAAATAAGTAAGCCAGTACACAGTTGCACAAACCATGTTATATTTCAATTTCACAACATTACATTAACAAAACAAAAGACTGAAATGAATAGTTTTCCACATTTTACGGTATCAGTCATGTCACATTCAGGCTTTACTCAACAGATGCTGATTTAAGCACAAATTATATTTGAACTTTCCCAAGCATCCTCCTTTTGAGTCAATGCCCCCAGATATAAACAAATTCCAGCAGCTATCATCTTGTGTTGACCACGGAGAACCATTATTTATTCGAACACAGATAGTCCTCATCTACCGTGGATGCGGTCACACATTGTAAGATGGACCTGTACGGTCCTTTCCGACCTTGTCTTTTTCCTTACTAAAGGAGAAAGAAAAAACTCCAGTAGCCAGCTCATCCCTTGCTTCCCCTTCTTTACCAGTTGAGAAGAGACATCCCTGTTGGCCATCTGTGAGGCTGCCAGGAAGTATGTTGGGAGAAGGAGAGGGAGTTGAAGTCCAGGTGTACAATGCTTCTCCCTCAGGGCACGGTGGTAGACCCTTGCAGAGGTAGCTGGGGCTCGGGCTGGCCGAGGACGGCAGAGTACGCTGACTGCCGTTCAAGCAGCCAGGAGTGTGGTCATTGGAACCTTTGCGTGAATGTCCGGACGAGCTGAACGTGGAGGAACGGTAATTATACGAACTCCACCTGGGGCGTTTGCGTTGATGACACTGACACCTCAGGATGCGAATGAAGGCCAGTTTAAACTCGCGGTTATAGCAAGGGTATATGATCGGATTCAGGCAGCTGTTGAAATAGCCCAACCAGAAGATGACCTTGAAGAGGAGGTCAGGTGGGCGCAGGTTCACGTTGAAAGAACCTGCGCAATAAAACAGTAAGCAAAACATTTCATTTAATGCAGTAGATCAGTGATTCCAGACCAGTGTGCAGTGTTTCTTCATGCTTCACTTTTGCAATGCCTTCCTAACACTCCCACGCTCAGGCCTAACGTGGAGTTTGAAGCAGTCTAAGCCTGTAATACCGTAATTTCCCAAACACTCAGGTTGTTACCCTAGCCTTGAGGACATGTGATGTCCTTTTTAGTCGACAGCAAGTAACTTTGTGTTTTTAAATGTATTTATTTCACAGGAGAAACTATTAAGTCGTCAAATTAATTATAGATCAAATGTTATCTTTTTATTGCTGAAGATGATTAGGTAATATTGGTATTCCTTTAAATTTTGTCTCCTTTGTGATCCGTGTGTGAAGCTGTTGCAACTCCTGTCTAGCCGCTAGATGGCAGCGTTGACACAGAAAGCGCAGTAACGCGTTCATAACAATCAAGGGCTCAATTTTGCTTCCTGTCTCGACCACAGTCAGCATGGGTTGTGATTTTCAACAACAATGCCATGTGAGAGGTTATCAAGTGTGCCACAGGATATGTTCATTCAATTTACAACAAATGAATCCTTATCTATGACGGAGATGTGTGGTGACAGGTAGAACACATCAGAAGGTACAAATAATATGTGTAGCAGTATAATAGAGTACAGTAAAACTTGCACACTGCAGTCTTTTGATAACCGTGAAGGCAAATGACAAAAAAGTAAATTGCTTTTTGGAAGTAGCATGGGTTCACTGTATGTTCTTTTTGTGACATTTTTTTCTTCCATCCTGTGCTATAGTTTTTTTTTTAATCCTAATTATGTACATGGCCTGACAAATTTAAGCATTGAAAATAGAAAGTCGCATTGTCAAAAGATTTGTATTGACATTGAAACAAATGTTGGTAGTGCAAAATTGTAGTCTGCCAGATACTAATTCCAATGACAAAACCTAATGGCGTTTTTCTGGCTTCATGATGCTGTGCATTTAAATGACTTCAATTATTAGGACCTCTGCCAAAGTGTGTGTTAGAGTTGCTGAGAAGTAAATGAAAATGTCTGGCTCTGACCCAATGTGTAATGGGCTCTTTCATTTAAGCCGCTACAAACTTCATAAAACAGCTGTCTTGGTAACTTAATACAATTTTGCAATCAAATAGAAATAAAAGCTTAGCCTCAGTAGAAATATTGCTAATGCCAGCCAAACTCTACCTTTAGTATTGTCTCCAACATAATAGCAATTTATACCTTGGCGTGTTTCTTTGTCCTCACACCTCCACAAGGCGTTCCCTTAAGTTTGAACGACTTTCTGCCACCAAAATGTCAGATGCATCGGGCACATTTCAAAAGACCCACACTCACTGGAAATATTAAAACATTGCAAATTAAAACATTTAAAAAAATGATTCATTGAGCAGTAGAAAAATAATCTTAGCTTTTATTTATTATTAGAATAATCATTAGTTTCAGCCCTAATACAATTATTTTTATTATTACATTATTTCTTAACTATTGAGCTTGTTGCATACTGTAATTTTTTTTCTTTTGACAACTTCCTTTCTTTTCGCTATTTTATTCTGAAACCGAACTATTTGACCCAAATAATGATTCATGTAAACATAAGAAATTCTTGTGTACACTTTTTCTACATGTGATGATACAGCCACACGATCATATAAACAACATTCTACACAACTAATAAACAATGCAAAATTAAAAGAAAGATACAGCTGTGACAAGAGAAAAAAAAATTGAAGAAATGTACATTTATATAGAGTGTCCATACAAAATTGCCTTGAAAAAAATTTGGCCGCCAGGTTTCATAACAGTGCCCTAATTACAAATCATCTATCTTAATCTAAAACGACAGAACTATTTTTGCTCTTCCAGTCTGCTCTCCAATAAACCACCACATGATGACATTTATGGAAAATTGGTTTTAACATCCCACTAACCTGTCCTACCAAGCGTGCAGCCCTATGACCCGTGGCCAATTTTACTCTCCGTTGCTTCGACTTTCAAACAGGTTTCCTCCTTCCCTAAAATCTTTTTATTACCTTTGGAGCACACAGAAATAAACACGCGTGGAAAAGAATATTTCTTGCAAAACGGCGTTGGCAAATACAATTAATTCACACGTTCAACTGTTTCTGTTACATACGGAGGCGCGTTGCTTGCATCATTAAATGCAAGCTTTTCACACAACATTAGTGCCTGTTTGGGGTGTTAAAGAGCTGCGGGGATGCTGTGCCGTCAAATAACACGTGTATATCTCGACTTGAGGATACTGCTGGAAATGTGAATTTCCCTACGGGGATGAATAAAGTATCTATCTATCTATCTATCTATCTCTATCTATCCCTCGAGGGCGAACGATTCTTTTCCCGCTAATGAGAACTAAACAGCTCATTAAAAGTAAATGTAGAAATCTTCTTTCTGTGTACCATGGTTAAGTTATTTATTTATTTTAGTTTTTTTCGGGATGGAGTGGAATTGGACAGGAAGTTGACGCTGGTTTCATTTGTTGGCCTAACATGATGATGAATTGATTCATGTGTAGTGAGCGCAAGAGCAAATTTCCGAATTGTCATTATGATAATAGGGTATCGATACCAAGTATCGGTATGGAACCAATACCTGGCCTCATTTCAAGGTATGTGTACTCATGATGACAATCTTTTGGAGCCATTTTATACTCACACATGAAGAATTAAAAATATAAATAATAGAAAAATGCCATTAATTTCATGAAATATTAAGAACAAATATTACATTGGAACTTTTTTTTTTTTGTAAAATTATGCCATTTTGTGTGGGGACGTTTGTGTATTTGTACTCACTATTGGTATTGGTGACGATTGGAGTGCTTGTAAGTCAGGCGTGTCCAAAGTCCGGCCCGGGGGCCAAATGCGGCCCGTGGTCAATTTCCATCCGGCCCGCAGCCTCCATCATAAAATCAATAACGTCTGGGACGCATGGAGAATGAATACATTGGGCAGCAGCACTGTTACTTGCGTGTGCTAAATGCTGCCATCTATAGGCTCAATTAGGAACAGCAAATTAGTATATGAGAAAATGACTGGGTGAGCACCTAACTTTCTAAAATGGCGACAATCAACAAAAGTTGACTGTGAGGGCCGACGGTTCAAGGATGAGTGGAAATTGGACTATTCCTTCACTGAAATACCGAACAACTTTGTCTGCTTCATTTGTAAAGAGACAGCGGCTGTTTTTAAATAGTTAAATGTGATGCGACATTACCAAACAAAACATGTTGACGTATATGGGAAGATCACAGAGAAACTGAAACATCTAGTTTAATCTCACAGAAGAAATATTTTACAACTTTTCCCGACAGCTGGGTAAGGACAAGTTCTGAGAGATTCGAGCATTTGGTAAGAAAATGCCAAGCTTGTTCGGGTCGAAGTATTTGTGTGAAAAGACGTTCTCGGTTATTAACCTAAATAAGAGCCGTGTGAGGATACGGCTATCGTGCTCTCACTTACAAGACATCTTGCGCTTCCATACTACTGCCACACCTGGCCTTTCTCCTGCACTCCAGATCTCAGTTTCACTCATCACACTCATGCGGACAAGTCATTTTTCATTTACGATAAGTCTGAAAACATTTTTTTTTTTTAACTTTTCACTCCAGAATAATAACCATTCAAAAATCCAAAAAACATTTATAGTTACTAATGTCATATTTTAAATGAGCCCTGCACTTGTTGATACGACTATTACTGTACTTGTTCATTTCTCTGTTAATCTGTTAAATTTTTATAAATATTAAACTGCCATTGTGAGATATTTTTTTATGTTTGAAATGTAATTTGCACCCAAGAGTACAATTACTTCAACTGTTACAAAAAAGTTAATTAAAGTGTTAAAAAAAGTGAAGTTAAGTGAATATTCAATTTCAATATTTAATGTCAATTAAATTTTGATACGCACGTTTCAAGTGAACCAAAACACATGCTTAAGATAGCTGAAATTAAAATAAAAAAGCAAATGTGAAACACAGAAAGGCTCGCTGAAATGTATTTAAATTAATTTCTGTTATATGTGAAGAACGCCCGCCAAGGTTGGCCCCTACATTTTTAACACACCAAATCTGGCCCCCTTTGCAAAACGTTTGGACACCCCTTTTGTAAGTGTATCGGTTTGCAAAAAGCAATATGGAACGCCCCTGTTGAGGACATGAAATTTAGCTTTTCAAGACTTTGTGTTCAATCATTTAGTTGCATTAATCACATGTGATTAAAAAAAAAAAGTTTTGAGTATGCCAACAATTTGCAATCAGTTGGCTATGCTGTTAGTGTCATCGTATAATCTGTCATTGAAAATATTGACTGTGAAAAGAAAGTAGTTGGCTGCAACTAAAGCCTATTTCAGTAATAGATTAATCGGTTATGTTTTCAATCTGATGAAAAGCATGTTTTAAATTCCATGTATATTTTTTTCAATAAGACATTGCCAAACTGACAATGCAGAAAATAAACATGAATTCATTATGATTTAGCCACTGATATGGTTCCTAATATACATAAATATATATATATATATATATATATATATATATATATATATATATATATATATATATATATATATATATATATATATATAAAGCACACATTTAGATAAATTTCATTTAAGATCGCATTAAAACAATGAATCCATTATAGTTGTTGATTAATTTGATAATTGATTTGTTGTTGATTAATTGATCAATTGTTGCATCGCAAGAAACTTCTCTGTTTAGAATACTACTTGTATTTTGTATACCAAATATTGCTCCAGATTACAGGCAGACAGAAATTGCACTTATTCAAAATTTGATAAGGGACAACCTGTGATTGAAACTTTTTAAAACTTATATTGACAGACATGTCAAATGCATTAAACCGCTTATTAAAAACAGTTTTTTTGCAATAATTGCATATCATTTTTTCATGGTCTTCAAAGTCCGACAACAAATACAGAGTTGTCTGTAGCATATTAACACAATCACACAAGTGCCACAAGATCACAATGAAATTGTGAAATGTTGTCCAATCTGACCAGGACGCAGGTGCCAACATGCAACAGAGAATTTCTCATAAACTCTTTGTAAGCAAGATCGCAGTCATGATTATATTCCAATTTTCCTCAAATTCTGTAATGAATAACATCCGACCCATTTTTTCATTATTTCATTTAAAAAGGAACATTTCTAGCTCATCGGAATAAGGCGCGAAAAGATGTTGCAAAGCCTTTGTTTCATGCGAGTTAAAAGCGGTCGCAATGTCAAGCCGCTTGATGCCTTGTCGCACTGAATCAATACAGGCCACCAGGGATGTTGCTGAGAAATGCCCTCAGACGTTTTTTTGGCAGTTGGTCGGTCAGTGTTACATAAACATACCCCTCTTGGCCCCTGACTGTGTGCTCTGTGAAGTCTCTTCCATCTTTAAATCACCTCTTAAGTATTTGTTTTGTGCTTTTGGTTTCAGACAGTGAATAGAGGCTAAGTAATTCCTCCTGTGGGACACACTTTAAAAATACTCGTGTTTGCTTCGCTGTCCTTAAATGACCACACAGTATTATATATTGTTTGTAGTTAAAGTACATGTTGACCACCCTATCACAGGACTATGTAGGCCAATGACCTGATCTTATAGCCCATTTGGATATGCATACTTACACTCTACACTAATATTTGCTTTGATGGCACTGGTGCTACCAAATTTCTTTGTTGCACTTCACAGGATTTGGGCCCAGTTTACAGAGGTACAGCATGACCATATTTGCTGTAAAATATGCATTCTATTGGATGGTAAGAATAAATCAAAGTTAAGAATAAACATGCATTTGCGTTACATTATTTTTTTTTTATAACGTTTACCTCAAAAATATTAACCGCTTTTAAATTAGTCCCCTTTAAACATGTTAAAACACTGAAAAAGAATAATGTTTACCGCCATGGTATGCAGTTTTATTTTATTCAGTTATACAACCTTTATTGAATTTCTACTTTTTCTCTATAATGTGATCATGCACCCCTGATTGGGAAACATGGCAATGGAGGACCTTGTGGCACTATGGCTGCATTGAACAAAACAATATTCACATAAAAGAAAAGCCTTTAGGTTAGTAGGATTCCACAAGATGCACTATCTAAGTGTTGTTTTTTTTTTTTTGCATGTGCTGATTTACTCAGAAACTTGGAAAATACTGTAATTCTAATGTATGTATGTATGTATGTATGTATGTATGTATGTATGTATGTATGTATGTGTATATGTATGTATGTATGTATGTATGTATGTATGTATGTATGTGTATATGTATGTATGCATGTAAATGTATATATATGTGTATATATTTAATATGCACATATATATATATATATATATATATATATATATATATATATATATACTAAATATAGAAATATGGTTTACATATATGTATGTAGAGAGAGAGAGAGAGAGAGAATGAGAGAGAGAGAGGGAATGAAAGAGAGAGAGAGAATGAAAGAGAGAGAGAACAAAGCATGAAGTAATGTGAAACTAGAAACTAGTATTATGTCACTAAGGACGATGCACAGCTGTTTTATAACTTTACAAAATAATGGCATATAACATTTTGCAAAGAAATATAACAGTCACTATATAACAATAATTTGCTTCATGTTCCAATTAATTTGCTATTAATTTGAAAAGCAATCAGTACAGTCTCATTCACAGCGTTAAATTAGATGATCATGTAACCCCTGAAGTGTCTTCACGTATCCCCGATGGTATTTATACCCCATTTGAGTACCATTGCCATTAACTGCTGCACATGAAATGTTCCAATTAATTAAAAAAATGAGTAGATGCTAAATCTCATACCCACTCAAAAATCTCTTCAACACTTTAAAAAAACTCATCAAAAATGCCCCATTCTCTCACTATCTTTCTCTCTCTCGCTCTCTCTCCCTCCCTTTCTCTTTCTCTGTCTCTCGCTCACACACACGCGCGCACGCACACACACCACACACACACACACACGCGCACACACACACACAATAAACTACTACACAAAAACTCACAAAAGAAATCTCTGAGTGAGTGTCAGGCAAATTGTGCCACACTTGTAAATAAATGAAACGTATGGAAGACAACAAAATCAGGTCATATTTTCATTTACTATATGTCATAGTCAGCGTAAATCGTGCAGAAAAGGAGCAAGAAAACAAGTTCGTCAACGAGGACTTACTTACCTATGGGCAAGGCGAGGAAGAAGGGCAGCCAACAAAGTGTAAACATTCCCACCACAACTCCCAAAGTCTTGGCCGCTTTCTTCTCCCGGGAGAACTTGAGCAGTTTGACTGTCAAGGAGCTTCTGGCCTGGTGTCCGCGGCCCTTGCCTCCGCAAGGCGCCGGTTCGTCGTGCACCTGCGAGCCCTTGTGGATCCGCAGAGTCAGCTCGCCGGAGTTCATCCTCTCGCGCATGACCCCGGCCTCCAGGTTCTTGGTGGTCCGCTTGGCCACGATATACACCCGGCAGTACATGGCCAGAATGACGACAAGGGGGATGTAGAAAGAGCCGAGGGAGGAGAAGAGCGCGTAAAAGGGCTCCTCGGTGATGGGGCACACGGTGTCGTCCGGCGACGGGGGCTGCTTCCATCCGAGCAGGGGTCCGATGGAGATGACCACGGACAGCACCCACACCCCGAGCATGGCCAGCAGTGCCCGCTTTTCCGTCACGATGCCCGGGTACTGCAGCGGGTGACTCACGCCGATGTACCGGTCGATGGAAATGACGCACAGGCTCATGATGGACGCGGTGCAGCAAAGCACGTCCACCGCCGCCCAGATGTCACAGAAGATCCTCCCGAACACCCAGTAGTCGAGGATCTCCAGGGTGGCCGACACCGGCAGCACCGTGGTGCCCAGCAGCAAGTCGGCGATGGCCAAGTTGATGATGAAGTAGTTGGTCGGGGTGCGCAGGTGCCTGTTGCACACCACCGAGAGGATGACGAGGATGTTGCCCGCGATGGCGAACACGATGAAAGCCCCCAGCACCAAGCCGAGCGGGATGGCCCGGCTGAGCTCCACTTCGGCGGGCTCTGTGCGGTTGCCCCCCGAGCTCTCGTTTCCCCAGACATTGGTAACATTGTCAGTGCTCGCGCTCATTTTGACCGAACGGATCCTCCATAGCAGGCTTCACATGTCCGGCGTGGCTCGCGGCAACTCACACAACTTGCATAGTTGAAATGCTGGCGTGAAGCGTCCTTTCTCTTCTGCTGCAGTCCTGCTGCTTCGTGGACAAGTGAGAGGGGGGTGAGGTGGGGGAGAGCCAGCATGTCATCCACTCACCCGACACATCTCCACAGCACGAAACCCACACAGCTCACAGTGCGTTCGAGGAGACTTTGAAGTGTGTTTAGAAACCCCCCACCCCCAACGACCCTCCCAATTGTGGGAGGGGGCTTCATTCAAAAAGCACGGGAGTTGGATTCAAAACTGCGTGTACCTGTTTGAAACCCTTGCAAACACTTTAGATTAAAGAGCATCAAACATATGGCCCGCGGGCTGAATGGTGATTTAATCCAGGCCGCCATATGGTTTTGTGAAGCATTAAAAATAAACGAAAAGAACACATTAGCCTGCTGTCCATAACAGACAAAATTCTAATTTTTACAAGCAATGCTCTGATGAACACTGCCACTAAGAAGTAAGTGACCAGTTGTCACATTGATGCAAAATACATTTCTAACCACTTAAGTGACAGACAGAGGAACACTACACTAGCGTTTACGTTAGCGTTGACATCTAGCTTTGTCATGTTGCTGCTCAACACAAGTAAAATCATTCGATCACCCCAAAGAAATTCACAATGAGCGCGGGTTGCCATAAGGGGGGGCCTTGCCAGACATTCTGGTTTGGTCTGCGTAGTAATGTAAACAGTCAGCCTAGTGTTACTTTTTAAATGTACTTTAATTAAAGCTCAGACACACAAAAACCATTTTATTTTGTTTAATTTTCTGTGGTCTTCATTGTACTCCTTGCAAAGAAGTTGTACTTGTTCAACCACATATTTTGATGGGGGATTTTTCTTCCACCAAATATTTGTGTTTCATTGTATTTTTATATTTATAAATACATTAATGTATTTATTTTGAGTTCCTCCTTTGTGTTCTGTAATAAATAGGTAATTAATGAACAAATAGAAAAATGATCAATATCATTTCCTTTTGATCCCATATGATTGTTTTACTAATTATATTCACAATTAAAGTCCCTAATGTAGCGTAGTGTATTAATGTACACTATTAAAATGTGGGATGCACTTAAACTGGGGAAAAAGAAAACCCTAGAAATTAGAAGAAAAAAAAAACATTTTTTTTTCAACTACTACGTACTATCATGATTAGTTGACTAGTCGTGGCAGCCCAAGCCATCTAATAGAAAAACATTTACTATTTCTAACTGTCACTACATGTCACTGGCATAGATAGCATACTGTAGCAAAATTGGATTTACTGAATTGTATCTCAGGGGATCCTCTGGAGGCTGACCTTTAGCATTTTTTTGTAAGACAGAGTTGAATTTAAATTTGTATATATTTAGATGGAATAACGCACACAAAAGGGGCAAGTGACAAAAAAAATCTATGCTTTTCATATATAAACATCTATATTCTTAAAACATTGTTCCAACATGGCAATGTTCTTCTTTGTCAGGAACTGTCAGATGCTCAAGGTATTGTGATCATGCGTCTTTTTTTTCTTTTACACAATAATTTATAGTTTTTTGTTTGTTTTTTTAATCCACGTGACATGACTCAAATCGGGCAACATGCTATTTTCTCTGCATGTTTTTTCTTAGAATGTGAGAAAATGTATTTTTTGAACCACTCACATTTAAGTGACTCTCAAACTTGAATTAGTGAAGTTTTATTTTAGCTCTAAGTGGCTCCCCATGATATAAAGCAAACATTTATTTGAGTCCTTTCCAGAACCTCTCCATTGACCCTTTTTGGCTTTGTCCTTCATGGATACATGACTTTCTTGCTGTGAATGGTCAAAGGTGAGACCATGACCTTTCAACCACATGCTCAGCTAATGTAATACAGCTGATTCAGTGAGAGTATGCATTTTTACTTTAAATAATTGATAAAATGATGTTTTTATTGTAAATAGTTGACACTTTGCCTAATTTTTCTATGTTGAATCCTTATAATGGGCTTCTATGTAGCTATCATGTTCTTACTTTACATGACCTATTGGAAATGGTAACCTGGCAACACGATGCCATCCCCTCGGACCAAAATGCAACTTGAGCTCTTTCATTACTAGTATTTATGCTGGCAAAAGGGGGAATTGGGACCAATAATATCCATGATGCATCACTTACATTTAATAAAGCTCTTATATGGCTTTTGGCTGACCTTATCTCAGATGATCACTTCTGCACGATCAATATGTTGTCTTGACAAAGTAGCAGTGTTAGAGGGTACAAGTTTTTAGTTGAATTTTGTGGGCGTGGCCTGGCTTGTGCCCAATGAGCTCAACACAATGCTGCTGAGTGGACTTCTCAGCAGTGCAGCGAGGTACGGCCATTAGTTGATTGTTTCTAAGAATTTGCGAGGACAGGGACACTTGTGACGTCTGCATTCAGGTTGGGGAATCATATCAAAGTCTTTGTTGCCCCATTGTTATGTCAGAAATGTTTTTTGTTACATTTGAGGGAGAGATACCTTTGAAAGGCATGTGGAGGAACAGTCACAAAGGTAAAAGAAAAAATACAGAGAAGTGTTTTATCCTTTATTCAGTAGGGATGGAAACAAAACCCTGCAAAATAACAGTTTTTTTTTCGACAATAATTTATTTAATGAGTCCTTAACCCTTTCAGGCTCAAAGTAAGTTTCTTTTTTTGTTTTCTTCAAAATTCTAAAAAAAAAAAAATCAATATTAATGTGGAATACTGAGGGGACTCTCATATTATTGTTGCAAATTTGCAACTGGAGAGGGTTTAAACTGGGAATGAGCGGAATTTCTGACAACAGTATTACAGTAACATTTAAAAGGGGGCCACCAAGCGAATTAACCTCAAATAACTCGGTTGTACAAATACTTTTGAGCCCTAAAAACAGATTCAGGGCTGCAACTAATGATTTTAAAAAAGTCATTTGATTAGGATTTTTTAAAAATTAACAAGGTGAAAACTCTTTTTAAGAATTGTTTGCATCCAAAAATTGACAAAACTATTGTTTTTTTTAGGTAAAAGTTATAGCAGGTGTTTGCAAATGTTTTATTTTGATTCAACGTAAAACAACAAAGAAATATGAGAACATTGCTTCTCGAGTGACTGAAATTCGGAATGTTTGGACCATTTTAAGTCTTTTACAATTAATCCATCTTTCCAATCATTTTCTGTAGCGTCTTATATGGAGTCACTGGCTTGACAGCCAGTCGGCGAGGGACACCCTGGACTGGTTGTCAGCCTATGCGATTAATCAATTCGCAAAAAGATAGATCGATTAATTTGATAATCAATTGACCTCCAAACAAATTAACTCATGAAAAGCAAACATCCACTTGAATGGGTTTATATTTTATGGCAACGATCATAAAATCTTTGTCCTTTTCTAAATACTTCCAAAACAAACTTCATACATGTTGATGAAGCGGTAAAATTCTGATCTATTTGAGAGAAACACTCATGTGTCTGTGTTCATTGTTTGTGTGTCTGTGAAAAGTAGCAGAACAAATGCTGCTGACAATGCTGGTGAAAGCAGTAATGAGATAAATTATAGCGTTTCAGCTTCCTTTGTTCCTCGCAAAGCTAATTTGATGTGACATTAAAAAAAAAATACTGGAACAAGCACCCGCTACGTGCAGCTGGAGTATTTTCATCTGCTCCCTGTCTTTGACCTTAGACCACCAAGGAGATTAAAAGGAAAATCTTGAATGAAATGCACATTACTTTATGCCAGATGGAAATTAACAGCCAAAACGCAGATTTTTTTTGTTTGTTTTTGTGTCAAAAATCTTTGTTTATCGTCTTTTACACTTGTTTGAATAAGGATCTCTTTCACTGTTTAAAAAATACCCATTTGCATTTGTGATGTATTTTTGAGCAAAGCAGACTCTTTGTTTCCTTGACTAAAAAAAAAAAGGTAGAACATGTGAACTGGGGTTAAAACTAACGAAGGTTGACCTGCTTACTCAGTTTCTTAAAATCGACGTTTCATTGATGAGTTCAGACGTGTCCTTGCACACAGCTAATTCGATACTCATTTTTATTTGAATCCTTTTCACCTTCAGCCGCCAACACTTCAGGCAGCGCTTGCATTTTTACAGAGGCAAGGTTTTTTGTAAATACCTTTTTCATTATTCCAGTCAACCTTTAAAATAACCATGTTTCAGTTGTTGTATTCAAACTACTGTGTAGCAGTATAACGTGCAAGTTAGATTTTTCTGTTATTTAAAAATATCAGTTGCTCTCACCGAATTAAAAAAAAAAAAGGGGAACAAAACAGCTGTGGTTTGGTTGGTGTTTGTTCAAGTGGGGGGTCATTGTCCCTGCAGCAGTTTTCCATCAAATCCCAAGTAGCTGGGACATCCTGTGTCATCTAACTGAACTCAAGTCTGAAGATCATGAAGCTGCCAACTGTCGCTGTTCACCCTTAAAAAAATACTGTCCTTCATTATACTGACACGCAAATAGGATTAAAGCAGACTCCCGTGGCATAACAAAATAAATAAAGGGATGCTAATCTTATTTAGCATTTTGCATTATTTATTTTGACACCTAAAATATCATTCATCATCACATGTACTCACAGTTTAGGTAACGACCAATCACGGCTCTGCTTCTCAATGTCACATGATTTGCTCCATAAAATGAACCATGTGGTCATTACCTAAACCTGGAGCTCATGTAATGTCATTTTCAGTCGCAAATGGAAACATGTTTAAAGGAATTGATTGTACATAAAAATATAATAGTTAACAAATTAATTATGAACAAATATGAACTTTTTAGGTTTGAAAATGGCTTAAGACATGAAAGCACAAAAAATGTGCACATAAGTGAATCTGTGAGTGCAAAACTGCGAGTGTGCATGCAATATATATCGGAACATAGTCAAATTTACTTAACGACACTTTTCTTTGCAGATCTTTTTATATTTATCTTGATCTTATTACAATTTGTACATGTGCACACAAAATTGGGGACCTATGCAGTTCTTAAACCCTCAAATAATTTACTCTAATAGATGCTCTGTACACTAGAAACTAACGAGGGCCTCAAATGACTGAGGATTAAGCAGCTGAGCCCATTTAGAATTTTGTTGTGACCCAAAACAGCAAATCCAATTGGGACAGAGTGTATCCCTGTGGCCCAAAGTCATCTGGGATTGGTTCCAGCTCAACATCCATCCTCATAAGGCCAAGAGTTGTAGAAAATGAATGGATGGGTAGAAAAGCTTGCAGCTAACTGCCTTCTCCCTATAAAAACCTTACAGATAAGGGCGATGTGCAGATCGACACTGAAATATTGATATCAAACGATACCAGGTATTTATGCAGCTAAAATGATTCTCAAGTGGGAATATCAATAACTTAAATCGTTCGGTCATTTTGCAGCAGCATGCCGCGCTCCACGGTCAAAGTCTGACTCTGTATGATGGCATCATACGCTGTAAAAACCGTTGGGTTAAAAACAGGCCTGCACAACAATTAAAATGTTGTCATTCATCATTAATCGCTTTAAATATTGACATTTTTAAGACGTAATTAATCGCGAGATCAAGATTTTGCACAAGTGGATGGGTGGTTTACTAGATGTGTTTACAAGAATTACTACCTACTTGATTGTAGCTTTTAAGCCTGCAATTAATAGCTATTTTTGCACAAGATATGAATGTTGAGTTTACGTTAAAACTGATTTCACATCATTACAGTACACATTATTGTCACCTGAACATTTTGAACAAAAGTTGTTTAAGAACAATTCCAACCTCCCTTATATAAATATTTGTTGGGTTTATGACTCGTCCAGAATGACCCAAATAGGGCCTAAAGCACATGTGTCAAATTCTACTCCTTGAGAGCTGGTATCGTGCATGTTTTTAAACTTTCTCTCTCAAACAATTCAAATGATGAGGATCATTTTCAAGCTCCTGCAGAGCTAGCTAATAAGCTAATCATTTGATTCAGGTGTGTTGGGTAGAGAAAACCGAAAAAAAAACATGCATGATAATGGCCCTCGAGGACTGGAATTTGACACCTATGGCCTAAATGAACCAATGCAACTTTTGATATTAATCCAAAACATCCGGTGTCGTAAACATACGAATAACAATAAAATGTGGGTGTTTGGGAAAAAAAAAGGTATAAAACAAGCCATTTTTTGGTTTAGGCATATTTCTTATTCAGCCCAAAAGTAAATAGATGACCCATAAAACGATTAAAAAATGTATGGCTTACTCTTTTTTTAACTTTACATTTGGAGATCTTTTTTCTTCGACTCAGTTCGGGTTCTTTTTTGACCGAACATTTTCAGTGTTGGTTCATAAATCAGTCACTTAATAACCTTTCCCAAAACTAACCCCGAATTGGGTTGCTTTTGATTTATTCTGTTTAACCTAACAGAAATGAATAACCCACAAAACCATTTTTGTTGAGCGTAGCAGCGCATACGAAAGAGTCATACAGTAAGTGGAACTATGTCAGCTTCAAACAACCAAGACACAGTTTGTGATGTTTATGGAAATATGGCAAGGAGTTGTGGCAACACAATAGAACTTGTCAAACACCTCGGCTTACACCACAACACAGAATACAATATGAGGCGGTTATGATGAGACAGAAGAGGAGAGCACAAAGTCGTTCCTTCAGCGCAGTTGCTGTTATTTTTTTTTTAATGGTGAATTAATCAAATAAAATAGATTTATTGCCAGCGCTACCACCAGTGGTTCAATATTTTTTTGCTTTAAAGGCGTGATCGAGATTACTCCCAGCTGAAAGCTCCTTGTCACATGACCTGTGTTACCTTCCCAAAGATAGTTGTGTCCTTTATAGGCTCAAATGTTTCTGTGATAAATCTCAGCGCCCGGGCCTTCAGCAATCATGGACATGAAGTGGTTTCTCATAGTGAGGGGTCGATAACTGGCAACGGAACATGCAGATGATACAATTGCGCATCCGATTCAATCGATTTGCAGTTGAATTTAAGGTGGAGAAGCATCCTAGTTTGAAATCTGCGTGGTATCAACAGCATAAAAATGATCATGTCGGAATCTTTTTGGAGGACATTCCAAATGGGATAAAGTACATGAGTCAAAATAAACTTTGCGTGGAAGTTTGTAAATAAGACCCAAATAAGGCCAAACAGATCTTTCTCTTGCCAAGTCACTTAGAGAAGGGAGATATTTTCATCATGAGAATTGTTGTGGACCATGAGATAGCTGAGCAAGGAAGATGGAGGACGTGAAATATATTTGTAGAGGTTAACAGCATAGCTCTTGGCCCATCAAAACCACACAAGGTTTATAAACAAGTCTAAGCTGTATTTCCTTTAGATGTAAAGACTATATACTTTTTGCCTCTGAATTGATGTTGTCATGCAAATAACTTATTCAACACCTTACCTGAAAAACCTTTACTGAAACAGTTCCATGGCAAAAACGTAATATATATGTAAAATCTTTGGAATAATACAGGTGGTCCGTAAGGGCTATTTACAATTAAAATCTTTAGTTACTAAGACTAATGTTGACATTTTTTAACTAGCACCAGCAAGCTTGCGACCCTTCTGAGGATAAGTGGCTCTAGAAAATGGAAGGATGGATTTATTTTATTCTAATAATCATTTATTACATTTTTTATCTATATTGAAATTTGGTATATCATGTACTCTGTCAGTGAAAGGCAACAGATTCACTCTATGCTCCAAGTGAAGGCAAAATGTGTATCCTTGTATATTGGGAAAAAATTCAGATGTTCAGACTCAATAAAATTACAAAACTCTGTTTGGAAGGGATCCACCATCGTGTCCTTCAATTACAGGTTCTTGGACATTATGGTACCACGTTATTTTTGCCACAAAATTCATGTTACAGTTCTGGTAGTTACTCTGTGCAAAAGCATTCTACATCTTGTATATCTCCTTTAACTACCGGTAATTACCGTATTTTCCGCATTATAAGGCGCACCCTCAATTAATGACATATTTTAAAACTTTTCCAGGTATAAGGCGCACCGGATTATAAGGCGCACCCTCAATTAATGACATATTTTAAAACGTTTTCAATCACAATATAGTAATACTCAAAGTAATAACAATAACAGCTCAAATAATAACTCTAAACTCTCAATAGCATAATAACTCAGTCAATATGACCAACATTGTTCAACTATAAACAGGTAAAGCTTACTTTATCAGTTCATTCCCCATCTACGAATCCCAATCTCAATAGTGACCCACATATAAGGCGTACCTGATTATAAGGCACACCATCAGCTTTTTAAAAAAAATTGAGGCTTTTAGGTGCAACTTATAGTGCGGAAAGTGCGGTATTCATTTCAAAATCTTCATAAAATTGTCACTGTTCGAAGATCGTGTTTAACCCCTGTGTAGAATTTTGTCCTATCCTTTGATCTTTATATCAAAAGCATTCCACATTAAAAAGAAAGCTTTGAAAGAAGGCACTCGGGAGCTGAAATTCCACCCAGATGGTAACAACATGTCAAGATTCAACATGCCATGACCTTGTTATCACTCTAGTGTGCCATCCTTTGACTGAAATAATGTGAGAACAATGGGAAGAAAATGCCCCAAAAAGGATCAGAATATTGCACAAGGGTTAAAAGTCTCAAGGTCTCCTCCACTCAGTTGCCTCAATTGCTTTGCTTGACTTGACTAAGTAGAGCATCGAATTAACTGCTGCTTGGCGATAAGCTTTTCCTGTTCTATAAGTGAACCCTGATAACTGTTTGGCTCCTTGATCGTAATCTGAGCCATGCCTTTGCTGGATCTGACTGACACTTTCTGATAGTCATCGATTTGCAAGTTCCCTGCTTTTCATGCAACATTTTCCTCACCGGGCGGTGCTTTTTCACAGTACATATTTCACGACAAATTTTTTTAACCTCCTTCCTAGTTACTCTGATGATAAAATGCCCCCCAAAGGATATAGTGGCCTGACCTCCCCGAGGAGCAAACAATACTGGAATAGCATCCGGCTTCAAACTGCGGAAATTCTTCTGCAACTTTGCTCTTGCTATCAAACAGGATTGTGGACATCTTGACAAGGCTACCATGGCTGATGCTTTGGCTTGAACCCTCCTATTGAAATTGTGCCTAACAAACCTCACTTCGGACTACCATTCCAGGCTTTGACTTGGAAGGTTACGTTCTACCCAGGGAGATCACTTTCTGACCTTGGATGGTCTCTAGCCTCCCAGTAATTTACTTGAGAGAATCACACGAGAATGCAGATGGATTTAACTGAATTTCAACCTGCAGAGACTCTGAATGTATACTCATGCGCTGGGGATTTGTTCGCATGCTTTAAAATGGCTCTTGGGCATTTGCCTACTTGGCTTGTGGGTAATTTAAGCATGTTCATGCACGGTTTAGTATGTGAGAGGGCATTCAAAAAGCTTCCATCTTTCTCTGTCCTCATTATGTATGCAGAAAGGCATCCACTTCGAATCTGAGGAGGGACGGAACTATACCCCCCCTTTAGATACATTCATCAATAGCTGGTAATATTTCTATCCAAGCAACCTTGCTTGAAACAATATCATTACAATATAAGTCAAAATGTGAACATTAAAGGCAATCTATTCTGAAACGGTTGATGGTAATGGGGGAATTTTGCTAATTGGATAGAGTTGTCTTCTAACGCTGATCATTATTTTAAGGATTTTTCGAGGGAGAAAAATGATCACAGTGAGTCAAAGAAAAACCAAAGCGCGGAGTGTTGTTGTGACGTTATGGATGACTGGGTCAAAGATCAAAGTTGAAATTGACCGATAAGCTTTTTTTCAGGCCAGATACAACGCCGATTATCGGTAGTCAAACAAGCCGATAACCGATATTTCAGGTCGATATCGAATCAAGGAATATTTATTGCAGTAAAAGGTGAAATAAAAAATAAATAAAAACCCCAACATTTAAATTGTTTGTGATCTCTCAGCCAAAACAGAACCCAGTTTTTTTTTTACTTTAGAGAATCTGATTAGCATATCTCCAAACATCTTGTGCAGAAATGAGCTACCGCTGACACGATTCACATCATTGAAATCACAGTAAATATGGCAAATAGTGAGCGAAGCTTCAATTGACTATCAACATTTCCCTTTTGTCTTGTAAAGTAATGCAGGAGAGAACAGCAATCAGCCATCTGACCATTTAAAATCGGCTGTGTTTTTTTTTTTTTTTTTTTTTTTCCAGACAATGCAATAAACACTTAACGCCTGAGTCCCACTGGGTCCGTCTGTGATGTGACCGGCTGATGACAAGTCTGTCAGAACCTCCTGTACCCACAAACAATCCATCATCCATCTTATTAGCCCGTCTGTCTAAATTGTGTTTGTGTTCTGCATCACATATAGGAGCGTCAGCTGCTATACCGGTGATGATTTCCAAATCATCAAAATATGGTGCTCTGCACAGTATTCAGTTTTAAAATATGTACCATTGGTGTTTGATATTGTTTATAGTCAGTTTAATTTCATTTGAATTTGAATTTATGTTAGCTGTTCCATGCGATTCATCACAAATGTCAACAATACTACATTGTCATTAAATCAAGTTCAATTGCTAATTATGCTGATTAGGGATGCATTAAAAAGTCTTAATTACACTGATATTGTATTTTACTTTGCCTGTCGCCAGCAATTAGCGCCAGCTCCAATGTAAGCGGCTAGGAGTGCTAGTAGCAGCAAGCTAACACAGCTAGCAGCACTTTTAAAAGGCAGTTTAATAGTCAATAGTCATAAAAGACACCGAGACAGTTGCTGTTCCTACTGATCACTTTTTAACAAACCAGGGGTTTTCAAAAGTGTTGTTTTAGCTAGCAAAACCAGTACCGTTGTTTTAACATTACTTTCTTTTATATACAAATGGGCAGATATTTGTTTCAAATCTCTCTTTAATAAAATAGCTTGCTATTTAAGGGAAAAATAATGATTTGTTTTAAAATGTGTTTTTATTTCATTCTTTAATCAAGCAAAAAAAAAAAAAGATGCAACCCAGTTCTAATCATAACAATCCAATACCAATCCAGTCGTTTTGACCCTGAAAATGACCATAATTTTCTTGTTTTGAGACAACAATGTTTTAATATGAATGTTTTGATGAAAGATGATTTTTATTTTTTTCTATTAATAGGCTTTGGCCAATTGTAGATTTCATCAAAACACAAACAACCACTTATGCCCATGCATGTATCTTTGAACATAATGTTTTACTACACTGTCAAATATCCGTCGATGAAGTGGGGCATTTAGACTAGACCATCTGTCTTTCAACAGCAATTAGCCCTTAAGCGGAGTAGATAGCAGTGCAACATCAGGACACCAGCAGGCTGTTGTTGTTTTGTTTTGTTTTTTTCTTGCCTGGGTACATCTCTCATTTGGCTGAACATCACAAGGTCACAGAAGGTTCTGCAAGTAGCTACATAAGTCATTAAAAACCACAACAACCTGCTACATGCTAACCTCACCCATTTCCCTAATTATATTGAGTGGAATATTCATGATAAATATGTGTACTATAGAATGCTAATTGCAACCCCTCACAGTTTTATCATATAAAGCAATGAGCACACAATTACTATGCATATGTCAATCTTTCTATTCACTCTAAAGACAACTGTGCCAAAACAACCCTATTACGAATCAAAAGCGACTGGGGTTAGTTTGGCTCCATTTTTGTACAAAAGAAAAAGTTGGGTCTAATTGACCAAATAGCAGTTGGTCCCGATTTTACCCTTTTTAACCAAAATATTTTTAGAGTTTACAGAATTTCATTGCTTTATGGAAAAAAATGAAACAATGAAATTAACCAAACAGATGTTATAGATTTCAAGAAAAAAATCAAATGTGTTTGATGTGGTTATGTAATGTGTTTTCAGGGAATCAGGTTTACGTCCGTGAAACTGAAAATTGAAATATTGATATTTTTGATATATTATTTCAACACTCAATTCCCTTTAAAAATGATATACAATACATGGTGGTATCTCAGAATGTAGCAGAGTTACAGCAATTTGAGTGGTGCCAAGTTGAAAACCTTAGTTTGGAGAATAAATTTAAACTTTTTGGGACACTCATCTTTCAGAGTAATCTCTGCGACCTAAGTGTGTGTTTTGTAAAAACATTTTTTTTTCTTAACCTAAACTGGCAAGAGTTTAGCACACTCCCTTTTTTCAAACTGTTGGGTTGAAAAGAAATCGCCCCAACGAAAAAAAGAGGAGTCATTCCAGAATCAAAAGTGGCGTGCAAATGTTAAACATCAAAATATTAAAATAGCAGGAGGTTCCACACTTTATGGAGTTCTTGTTTTACCAAGAGCAGAGAGGCCATTGAAGACCACCAGAGGTTAAGTTTAACTTGGCTTCAAGAGGTAAAAACTTTCAACGCTTGTCATCAGTGTGCCACCTGAACTTCACAAGGGAAAAACAAACAGTTAAAATGTGATTAAATAAAAAAATCATTACACCAGCAATCAATCACTTTGTCCTCTAAAGATCGCCAATCCCCCATAGTTATAACATTCTAAGCGCATAGATCTTGAGCAACACATCTTAGTTAACCGTTTAAAGATTGTAGAGCCTTATTGTGTCATCTGAGATTGAAGAAAGAACTGCTCTGTAATACAATGTCGATACAATAACAATTGAGGAAATGATGTGTCGCAAACTTTCTGCCGGTTTCTGCAGCTGCACTCGCTCGTCTATGTCAAGTTGGCAGCTGTCTCATCCTCAGCCCACACCATTTCACACCCACCTTGTTTTGTTTATGGTGACTCGAGCAGCGCTTGCTTTGTTTTGTCAGGTGTGAAGACAGCATGGGTGTCTTTTTTTTTTTGGAGAGGGGTTCCCGATCGCGCTCACTCTCCCTCACTTTATTTTTTAAGAGATACTATAAAGTTCAACTTTTAACTATGAGGTCATCTTTGAAATGTTTCTTCAAACTAAATTGTAAGGTTATAGATTTTATGATGCAGAACAGATTGACCTTGTAGACCCTGTGGGCAGACTTCAGGCACAATGACACATCTTTATTGCCATTCCTTGCGGCAAACACACACTCACACCCATAATGGATATTAGCAGAGCATGTGGGAGTAGAGCTGCTATCTTTCTCTCTGTTTTAATTAATGTCATCACTATGAATATGCAGAAACGCAAGATCGTCAGTATCCAGGAGCTTTTCTCAGACCTTTTCCTTTGCATTCATATTTTATATGATTAACCTTCACTTTCTTTCACCTTCTACTCATTAAAACACTGAAGCAGTTTTCTGGTGATCTGCTGAGGTTGATAGAAAACATCACACAATGTCTCCTCACTTTCCCCCATTGCACTAATCTACTGTAAATTTCTTTTTTACAATGGCACTTAGTGGAGCAGATTCCTGCCGCGGGACAATAGGAAGTACAGTAGAGCATGGAATGAATAAGTGCTGACTCCTATTGAGTAGCAAAATGACCATAGGAAACAAACCCTGAATCAGAAAATTCTCATTCGGTTAAAATACATCATAGCATATTGTTCTCAATGATGAAGTGTTTGTGCATTTTTTAGCTGGCTACTTAGCTAAACTACTAAGTAATCAGTCAATGAAGACCACCCAGGCAGTGTATTAACACCTTTGTTGTTACTTTACCCTGCTGGCACAAAAAAGTTTGCAAAAATGCAAGGTGGATGGTAGAATCCCTCCTTTGTTAGCTTAGCAGTAAACTAACAACAGTAGTACGCCAAACGCGATTTGGATGTGATAAAGGTTTAGTGAAAACAAAAAACACTGGGTCATCCTGTTGGTCAGGGTACGGCTAAGAGTCCAGGAGATTAAAGAAAGTGATTTTAAATCAAAAGTGAAAACCTTTCCATTGGTTGATATGGCCACGTTAGCATGTATGCTGGTGTTGATAAATTTGGACTTTTTTCAATAAAGTGAACCCAATTTACATTAATGATCAAATTAGATTTGGATTATGATATGTTTTTCAACAAAAGCCTAAGCAATCAATAGGGAGGTACAGTCAACAGTAGTTTGCATGGACTAGATACAATATCAATACAATAACAAATGAGGAGATGATGCGTCGCAAACTTTCTGCCTGTTTCTGCCAGTCAATATATGCCTGTTAAGCTAGCCATGTTTTTGATCATTCAAATTTCTTCTTTTCCTACTTTTTTAGTCATGTGACCAACAACCTGTACCATTCAGATGTTTTGGAGAGGGAAATTATAAATAAACGACTGAGATAAGTAGGGCTGCAACCAGAGATTAATTTAAGAATAATTGATATGTCGATTAATCACTGACGTGACAGGAAATGGGTTGTATTATTGCATTGGATCAAAATAACAGATTTGCAAACATCTGTTTTTAGTTTGGGAAAGTAATGATTGGCATTTTTGCCAACATTACGGATACTGACTAAACCAGCAATCAAATAATTAAAAAGTCTTTTGTAATGTCAATTTGAAAAAAAAAGTCCTGTTTATTAATAAGGGATTTTAAATTAAATTATTTTTTTTAATTTTTATATACCCTTGACTCATCTATGTTGATTAATCGATTATTAAAATAAAAACAAATGCCAACGTCAACATTTTTTTTCTAATTAACAAAAGTAAAATTTCTTTAGTATGTTAAGTTCTTATATTGCCACAAAACACAGTATTCTGTGGGTCTTCAATCATTAAAAGTTTTCTAAAACGACTGGCAATAAGAGAAGTGTGCTTTGACACCTCTTGGGAGTGAATGAGTCAAAAGTTCAGAGTTCAAAGAATCACAGCAACTGTGTGTCCTTTATTTCACCCAAAGACATTTTTAGTGACTGCTTAGATGGAAAAATAGCGGAGCAAAAAAAAAAAAGCACCCCCCCCCCCACCCTTTTTGAAAAAGCCGCACAACATAAGTCAAGGTCAGTACTCTCAAAATGGTCAACAAATAGTATCCAGTTGAAAAACCTCTGTGCTGAAGGGAAAGAAACACACCACAAATACTGCTGTTGCTACATGAAAGTCTGGTCTACTACTTCAGGTTTCAGTTTTGTACTTAATACAATTACAGTTTCTATACTTATTTTTTTAGAGCAGCTGTGCGTTGGGCTGTTGTGTTAAATACTGTACGTTTTGAAATTTCCAAAGCATTTGAAGTGTGAGGCCTTTTTTCACGATAAAGATTTGACGGTAAAATCAAATTTGATACCATGGTTTTGGGGTTTGTTGGGGCTCATCACTACAAGAGTTTCTCACACTGAGTTCTCATGATTGCTTATTTCCAACACAGTTTTATGTTGGACTGGATGATTCATTTGATCAATTTGTTATTTTAAAACTCGCCTAATTGAGAAGCATTTTCAAGCTTTTGCAGAGCTTGCTAATAAGCTAATCATTTGATTGGTGTGTTGTAAAATTGCTAAACTGTAAAATTTATGTTTTAAAAGAAATTTAAAAGTAAATTGCTAGACGAATGTCTGACAAGACATGCTTACAACACAGTAGTTACTAACTGCTTAATTGGGGAATTCAGGCAAGTTAGACGCAAGGTATGAATAGCTTTTTCTGCACTAGCTATGATTGTTAAGTTTACATTAAAACAGATTTAACTTACATCCCTTTTCTCGAAACACAGGATTTATCTTTTATTAATATATCTTTTAATGAAACATTTTTTTCAGATAAATGTTTAAGTTCATGATTTAGATTCAAATAAATTTAAATCGTAATTGTTTAGAGTGACTGAAAAATTAAAAAAATATTTTTGGGGCCACATTGCCCAGTACTAGCAGCATCTTGTTTAGAACATGGTGAATTATGTTGACACATTTTTCAGTGATTTTGAATGCTTTCAGGGATTTCTTTTTAAAAATTGGCAAAATTGCGAATGTTTTATTTTAATGTTTTTGAAAATTTATTTTTTTATATTTTAGAAAAACACATTGGTATTTTTTATTGGTCTTTTCCTTTTGTTTACTTATTTACACATCTTGTTGACATTCTTGGTATCATTTAAATAACATTAAATATCTTGTGTTCTTTTTCTTGTTTTTATTATAACTTGACATAGGCAATTATGATTGGGTCTAACAAAACGTAAGCCATTAAAGCAACATTTGGAGCATTTAAAAACTAATCTATTGTATAATATAACCCAGATGTAAAAAACAAAAATAAAAAAAAAACTTGTTCTTCATTCAATTATTCCAACATCATTGACAAATTTGCAGTGTCTGCTCTGTTTTAATACCCTCATCTAAAAATGGCGGTGATGATTATTATTTTGGATAAAGCCTGTGGCTCTTCAGCTCACACAGCAGCAGCTCGGATGCACAAAGTACAAACAAATTTGTCTTTTATTTCAGAGGACATCTCGCGACCTTCCAGTTCAAAGCAAACTTTTCTGTCTAAACTGCTCCGAGCAAAAACTTATGTTAATGATGATGAGCAAAAGGGCTTAAGGCAGCGCAAACACCATTCACATCCACAAAGCTCAGCCAAACCAAACATCAGTACAATAGAAGCTCAAAATCATCTGTCACTGTCCCAACCTCTCTGTTTTGCGCAATCATTGTCGGTTATGCCAGGCAACATCTGCAAGGTGTGGTTTCCTCAAACTTTTGCCCAATTTCTGGAACGGCGCATAATTGTCGTCGCTTTTGTTTGTGTTCCTCATTGTAATGCTAAATGCGTCTGTGAGAACTTGGAGCCGAAGAGCCAAGCGAGCTGCACAGTTGTCGCCAGCGTATCTCCAAGGAGACGGGCAGTGCGTCGTATATAAGAATTTCCATGTTCTGTCCACGGCGATGGGAAACAATTGCATTATGTGGGGTCAACGTTTCATAACTGGAGTCATTTCACTGATTGGCTGTCCATTTCGGTGCCGGTTAAACGACCGTGTTTACTTAAAAGTCATGTGCCAAATGGGGTTGAGGGTCTAATCAGCATACCCTTTACTCTTGGCAAGGAGACAACTTTTAATTCACTTTGTAAGACTAAAAATATCCTTTATGGTCTTTTCCAATTTTGTCTTGACATAGCACTTATGTTATATTAATCCTTAATAGTCCCGGGTATTCATACTGTAAACAATAAAAACACGACCATTTAAAGTTCCTTTCTGTCAACATTTCATTTATATTTGGCCGGCGTTTCAAATGATTTTTTTTTTCTGATGTTTGACCTCTCACAAAACAAGGTTAAGCGTCTAATATTATAACCACTAGGGTGGCCTATAAACCATTCCCATTGGCAATGTCTTGGGAAGTGTTTTAATATTCTCAAACCGTCACATAAGTGGAAAAGGTTAACAGCTGTAGGACTATAAAGTTTCTTCTCAAATTGGGGTGAAATGCCACCCACCCTCCCCCTCTCCACAGTGGCTATAAATGCGATAATTAGCTATTAGAATTGTATAAGGCTACCTAAAATTGTAATTTTTTTTAACATTAACTAAAGAACAAACCAATACAAATCAATTTTCAACAAATGTTAACGTTATTTTTTCCAGGGTTTATACGGGCCACAGGTTAGGCTGGAACGAAAACAAAAATGAAGTGCATCGAATCGCCTGATATAAAAACATGTCAATCTTTTTTAAACTAGAAACATTTTTGATCAATAAATGATATGTGAATGCAATTTGATCAGGAACAACAATAACAGCCTGACATCTCTTCCTCTTGTGTATGTAGACATTTTTAAAAATGGTTGTAGAGAGTGAAAAAAACATGTAATTTACTATTTAATATTATTAATACACAATTATTCTAATAGATATTTTTATAGGGTGTCCGAACACCAAAATATTTGACAACTCTACCAAATATTATCGTTGATAGTTTTTCAATAAATAGCTATGAATGTAGAAATGCGGATAGAAATGTTCTTGAGCAAAATCAGTTCACCCTGTGATGTAATTTATCTTTTTTATTATTATTTTTGTCAACATATTGTTGACTTAACCATTATGTATCGAGTAGCCTAGACAGAGATTGTCTGCATAACATGCATAAAAGACCAACCTGACATCCCTTATTTACAGGGACTGCCGAAAGAAAACGCAAAATTGGTTGTGGTCATTTTTTAGAAGTCTCTCGAGATTTTCCGAGGCGTTGCAAGTAATGCAGAGCTGATGTTTGCATAACTCTAGAGGTCTATTTTTCCAAAGATGTTTGGTTGAGCCGCATGTGGTATTTTACAAATTGAACGGTAGCTCAAACAGCTGCCACATCAATGTTATAATGTAATAATACACTGTAGTGTGTGTAAAGTTAAACGTTTGTCTTTTGGCAGACTTGTACATAAAAGTAGTGTGGGTTGACACAGAGATGTTATCTAAATCCTGTTGACTCAGATAGTGTTTGCCAACCCACGACAGCATCTTAAAAAAAAAGCCTTCAGCGTCAATCTTTTTGTAAGTCTTGTTATTTTTAAGTAACATATTATTAAGATGGTCTCCCCAAGTTGTTTTCACACAGCATAGCACAGACATTCTTACCAGTTTCAACCAGCCAAATTGCACCGACTTGTTGCCTCAACGATGATCGACGATCAAATTCTCCATTCAGTCACGGGATGTGAACTTAACTAAACATCGCTCAAACATGGAGTTCATTTCTCTTAATATCTTGACATGAGTCATTCATTTTACAGCTCTGCCTTCAAGTTTTTATTAGTCATAATTTTAGAAATAAATATCCGCCTTGTTTGGCCTACAATGCCTGTCGCTTGTTTTACGACTACTTTTTTGGGAAATGCAGGTGGCAACTGAATAATCTGCAGACAGAAACAAATTCAGGACTTAATGATGATGTAATGAAGAAGACTGGATTAACAGCTGGATGGCAATATCTTTCTGGCATCACCGCTATCTAACTAGCCTTTGATTCAATAACTGTTTTACACTGAACGATCAATGTTTAAGGTAGCATTTTATCACAATACAACTGTCATGTAACTGCCCCCCGTAAAATTTTACTCAAACTCTGCGAGAGTAATCAAACAGTTTTGAAAGCCTGAGGCTAGCAAGGAATTAAGACAAGACAATGCAACTTTGTGGGACCACTGTGGGGAAACCATAGATGGCTTTGACATTTGATTGGCTGTGGCTCTTGTATTGCTTACCAATCATTCTGGACAGTTCTGTGGCGAGCTTCCTTAGCAGGCAGTCAAAGGAAAGCCATTAGACAGGCATAAGGTAAGATGAATAAAAAAAGGCCTATAGGATATAGGAATAATATGGAATATAGGATACGCATCTATGTGTCAAATATCGGCCACAATGTTCGACCTGGACCATCATCAGTCTATCCCTATCGTCAACATTGTTTTTGAGACTTATGGCTTCTCCCATTAGGAGTCACCGTGGTGACACACTGTTCCTTTTACCCCACAGGCCCTTTTTGCTGCAACGCACCCATTAACTGGACTTGAGACAAATGGCAAACAGGCAATCTAACAGGCAACATTGGCAAATCAAATGTAGGGACAAGTACCAACTTTGTATCAATAATGCATGGTAAAAAAACATCCATCCATTTTCTATACTGCTCATCCTTTTGAAAGGAAAGTAAAGCCTATACCAGCTGCAATGTTTTTGTCCATTCAAGTATGTAAATCCTATAATATATAATTTTACAAGTCGATTTTGAATGTTATCTTAAAGGCTCATGAAAATAGAGTTTGCCGTGGTTCAAGCCTTAGGTGGAAAACTTTATAAATTCAAGAGCAATTTCTGACCTTTTGGTATGTCCTTTTGAGAGGTTGATGTTCTAAGTTGTTAATTCATCATTAGTGTGAATATTCAAGAGCTTTCTTTATGCTTGATATTGGACAATGTTTGAATCCCAAATCCTACTTTCTGACAGCTGCATATATACATAAAAATGGTCTGGTATACATACTTCCCTGAAGCATGTCGCATTTGACCTTCCAGGTGAAATTTTTCTTTCACCGACTGCTTCCTCTACTGCTCACCATTGTGTCTGTCTGTGAACACTGCGAGTTTCCTTCCGTTCTTTTCAATAAACAGTAATCCATGCTGAAGATGGATCGTGAGCTCGGTGGTCAAGGTGTATGTGTGTATATATAAATTCCTGACATTCCTCAAGTAAGTAATTCGGTCTGAGCACAGATTGCGACTCTGACCCTGACTGTGACGCCGCTGGAACACTTGCTTAGACATGAGGGAGATACAAATGTTGCAAAAGCATCTTAAATCAAATCAGTGTCATAAGTCAAACGCGAATAAAACTGAATTATTAAAAACAAGTTCTGCTTAGGATGTGACAGTGTGCACTACTCTTTTCGCCTATTTACGTCTAAAGTTGAATGGGAAAACAACCTCATTTTCCTTTAAAGACAAGAGTCCATTTCTATGATATCTGAGTCAAAGTTGTTTTTTTTTTTTTTACAATGCAATCGTGCATAGCCCAATTGTGACTAAAAAATGGGAATTGTGTCACTTGAAGCGGGCTCGGTAGAGTCAAAAAGTCCTGTGTTCTTTTGGTTCTTGTCTTTACTTATAGCATGAATTTACAAGATCGCACACGCACTCCAATTATGATGCTTAAGGAACATTTGGGTGGCATTCCACAGTTAACCTGGTCTTGGCTTCAAAACGAAGTAAACCTCTGCTTCCTGTATTTGTTAGATATCAAGTGCCTCCATTTTCCAATTGTTCATGTATCCTTTAGATAAAGTAAAAACTTCACCCATATTTTAAAAAGAATGAATAGTCGGCTTTGTAACAGTGGAGCCATTTTATTGCAAAAGAAATATTACTAATATTATTATAGCTATGTTAAAAATGTACCCGCAACAGAGCATAACATCCATTAATTTTCTATCGCAATACCATTATGTTTTTTCGACTGTGTGCCCACTTTTTCATGATCTTATTCTTGACCTCAGAGAATCCATTTTAAAGAGCATTGTGCTTGTTAGCATCGGAGTCTCATGATAAAGAGTCGAAAAGAGTAGTGCACACTGTCACATCCTAAGCAGAACTTGTTTTTAATAATTCAGTTTTATTCGCGTTTGACTTATGACACTGATTTGATTTAAGATGCTTTTGCAACATTTGTATCTCCCTCATGTCTAAGCAAGTGTTCCAGCGGCGTCACAGTCAGGGTCAGAGTCGCAATCTGTGCTCAGACCGAATTACTTACTTGAGGAATGTCAGGAATTTATATATACACACATACACCAAAAGTACAATTTTTGCTACAAATCAATCCAAGTGTTTTTGCATGGCAATCCTCAAGTTGCTTTCTAAACAACTTTATTGCACAGAAGCGTGTTACATTCACTTGGAGAAGAAACACAACCTCATTTTGACTCATTGTTTTTCAGCTAGGGCTATTTTTCGTGTTAGTTTTTATTATTATTCTTTTTTCTTCTTATTTTTACTGTTATTTTTTATTATTATTTTTCTGTCATGAAAAATAGTGAAAAAATGTAAAAAAAAAAGGGGGTGGGGGGTGGGGGGAATTATTCCAAAAAACAGGAACATAAATTTTTCAAAATAAATTCATGAAAAAGGAGCGCGCCAGCTCTGTGATTCAGATCATTTTTTCTGACCTCTGACCTCAAAGTGACTTGTTGCAGACTCCCTAATGTTGAATTCACATACATTCAGCCTGCATCCAACTATAGCAGTTCAGGCATGGCATATACCGCAACACTCAGTATTTTTTTTTCTGTATTATCCTATTGAAACAACAAATTAGTAACAGTTTAGCGGTAAAAAACAACAAAAAACATCCAAAATGCATACGCCGATATTTCACACAAGTGATCTTCAGAGTTTCTTTGTTTGACTGCTTGTTTTTCAGTTTTTTTATCTTTTTTTTTTTATTTTAGTTTTGTGGATTACTTAAAAACAATTGGGAATAATTATTTTAATGAAAGAATAAAAAAAAAAACAATATAGGAAAAAAATATTTCATTAATATGGAGCCACTCTGGTAGCACCGTTCATTAAACAGAATATTTAAAATGAAGAAAAAAAATGAAATGAAAATAAAAAACTCCCAAGCAATAAACTAAAAAAACAAGACCTTTTTTTTCCCAAGTGAATGCAAAACATCCACATTGACTTTTGTATGTGCTGAAATGCAAACAAAGATTCATTTTCTCATGAACCTTGACTCGTGCTCCGTTTGGTGCCGCATATTCCAGACTTGTCCAGATTTGCTCGAATCAGGCTGGGCTTCATCTACAGGAAAAAACAGTCTAACAGAAGCTGCGGGGGGATAAGATAATAGCCTGGAGGAATTAAACCTCTAACCTGCACTTGATTAACTTCTTCGACCCCGATTATGTCGCTGTTTATCTCTCATCGTTTTCGCCTCAGCTTCATGAAGCATGGAGCCATAAAGCTCAGCTATCAGGGAAGATGATATTTTTCTCCCACTGGTTGGTGTTTTCTCAGCATCCTTCTGTCCTAATAATGCAGGGGTAGCTGCAAATGGAAGACATACTGTAACTGAACTTTTTTTTTCCCCGTCAGAATGAGTGCAGGATCCGGATCAGTCTCAGGTCAGGTCTACCATACATTCCTCAACATCTCGGGGGCATCAGGGCATGTTTTTGTTCGCAAATATTTCCTGCACATGAGAGTGTATGCATGAGAGTTTTACTGAATTTGTATATATATGTCACTGCATAACAGCTGTCTCGACTTTTGATCGACATCAGCAACAGTACGTTGTCCTGAAATCAAGTATATTAGCTAACTATGCTAATTAAGAATATTAAAAGAATATGTAATTGTGCTAATGTATTGTAGAGAGCCTGTTGCCAATGATTACTAGCAGCTCCAACATTAGCAGCTAGCCCTGCTAGCAGCAGAGAGCAGATCTAGCAGCTCACAGTACTCAACTGCCCTATATTACTGTAATTCCCCAGAATATAACATGCACATGTGTATAAGCCACACACTTAAATTTGGGGTCAAATGCTGGTATTTTCTGTTACCGTGTATAAAATCCACCAGAGCAAAACAGAATGAATCCTCATCTTTCTAAACTCTTCATATTTTCTTGTGTTTATAGCTGTAAGTTATATATTTTTCATGCATTAAGCGTGTTTCAGATTTCCCACATTGTGAGCGGTCAGTGAACGCCTCGCCAGTGTAACGTCGAATCCCTCGAAGCTGTTTCGCTTTTCCTCACAATTTATTTTACCATAAATATCCAAAGTTGTGCAGCATTTGTGTTTCACCAAGTTAATGATTGTGTGTATATGCCAAAAGACCGCAATTAATAATCAAGTCAAAGAGAATACCTTTTCGTATGCTCTAACCAGTACACACATCTTTATACTTTACAGTTGTTAATTGAATTAGCTGAAGACATTATCACTCTTACATGATCCTCTCAGTTTTCGTAATATGGATGGATTTGGACGTTGATTCAGTTTGCTCGCTTCTTTCAATGAATACTCTTCATCTGAATACTCTATAATTAAATAGGAATGTCAGTAGGATATAAATGTATCAAAACATTTAATCGCTGCAGCCCTATCAAACACAAGGGATTTCTTGAAGGTAATCAAAGCTGTATCTGTTTTCCATTTGAAATCATTCAAAAACAAATGACCTTCAATCTTATGTCTTTTTAAAGCCACTGCTGGTTCATAATACTCACACACGATATCAAATGGACATTTATCATATCAAATACACCACACTGAAAATGACACACAAGGGGTTCAATATACCAAACTAAAACCACACCGGCAGAAAACGCCGGAAGATATAATTTTGAAATAAAAAGTCACATGCTGAGTGGAAATAGGTCCACAAGTGTTTCCGTACACCAAAGCAAAACACCACGCTGGCAGAAAGTGCCGGAGGTGGATCTAATTATGACACAAAAACACATGGCAGGCTGGTAATACCACAGGTGGCACAATTACACAAAATCTCAACAGCAGACCAGCAGAAAACGCCAGAGGTGGACACAAGTATCAAATCAAACACTGTGGTTCCCCTGGCTGCTCAGCCAAAACCAGTCAGACGATCAAAGATGAACTAAAAATGTCAGCATCATGAACGGGACAAAAATGGTTTACACGAACAGTCGCTGGTGTTCTGTGGTGATCTGAAAGAAAATGCGATTTATGCAGCCCCAGGGGCTGGACAGACTGGCAACCTCATCCCTGATACAATTCTGAAATAGCAACATCACTAAAATTGCCATTAATCTGACGTTATTACAATTTGTCATTATGAATAATTAATTCTATTCAGTTATGTCAGTCATGGTAATGATTTCTCAACATGATCAGTTAGATCATAAGGATTTTTGGCAAGGTGAAAACTGTTTGCAAAATGATGTGAATGAGCAAAATCATTTTAATTTCAAATGGAGACAATGTAAATGTTGAATGTGCCATTGGAATGAATGTTTAACAGCCTTTGTCTGGAAGACTAAAAGTGGCAAAATTAAATATAATGTTTCAAAATAGTATTTTTGTCGAAGACAAATATATAATATGGCCAATTTATAGAAAGGTAAAATTATTATAATGTTATAATATTAAATTATAAATATATACGATGCATTTTCACAAAGTCAGACTTATCTCAAGGGAATTGGTTGTGAGTTATTAACAAAAAAAATAGGATTTTTCAAGATCTCCATTTTTTGGATTCTCCGATTTCTTTGAACACAACCTCCTTTATGCTTTACTGGGCACAGCCGCCATTTTCAGCCAATAGTCCAAACAAGCAAAAAGTTCCTTTATTAAGCACACGATTTTCTATTTTTGAGTCCTAAACAGGCAAGAATTTTCAGGATTTTAGAGAAATGTCGGGGTAAGTTAGAATATAAGCAATGGCTGCTACGGATGCTTTCAGCCGATTTACCCGTTTAGAGTATCGTCCGAAAGCAGCTGCTATTCCCAGTAAAGGGTTAAGGACTCAGTGTTCATTTCTAAGCTGCCAAAAGGTTCAAATTGTAATCAAAGTGTATGATAATAAGGGATTTGTAGACTATGCACGCTCAAAATTAGGGCTTTCAACGTGCTATGACTTGGTCAATTCCATGTTTGAGCAATGAGTTAATAGCAATAAGAACAACAATAAAACATCAGAAACAATGGTGCTAATAATATAGTGCAAATATCATATAGTGCAAAATATTAGTGCAAAATTATATTTATGCATGTAGTAAGAGGCACATTAGTGCGTGAGAGATATGTTGAGAATCCAGATGGCTTGTGGGTAGAAACTGTTTGAAAGCTCAGGCTCCTGTAGCGTCTACCTGATGGCAGCATTTCGAAAAGATTATTTTGTGGGTGTGTCTTGTCCTTGATGAGGTTGCGTGTCCTCCGCAGAACCCTGGTGAGGTAAATATCCTGCAGTGAGGGTAAGGCTGCGCCACAGATACGCTATCAAGTCTTGATCACACGCTGGAGAGCCTTCCTGTCTTTTGCTGTGCAATTGCTGCACCAGTTTGTGATGGATGTGGAGAGGACACTTTGGATTGTACATCCTTGCCGACATGCTAAATACAATTAAATTATTATCTAACTGGGGAGGCTTGTGGATGAGTGATTAGCACATTCGCCTCACAGTTAAAGAATCCAAGTTCGAATCCAGCTAGCTACAACCTTCCTTTGTGGAATTTGCATGTTCTCCCTGAGCCTGCATGGCAAGTGTTTTAGACACACTTAGGTTGTGATTGGGTGTGTGAATGATTGTTCGTCCTAATGCGCTCTATAATTGGCTGGCAACCAGTTCAGGCTGTCCCCCGCCTACTGCCCGAAGACAGCTGGGATAGGCTCCAGCTAGCCAGCGACCCTTGTGAGGAAAAGAGGCTACAGATAATGGATGGATGGATATTATCTAAATGATGATGCCAGCAACTGCAGCAAGGAGGCAGATCTAGATGGGTAAACCAAAATCTTTCCATCAGGTCTGTAAAATCTCACAAATAATAGGAATTTCTTTTTGTTGTGCTTTTAAGGATTTTCCTGTGAAGTCTCTATTGTTAGTGAGTTTAAATATTTACCTGGGGGAAGTGTCTGCTATTAGCCATTTGGGATACTCGGAACAAAAACCTTTTCCTGTGGCATTTAGTGTGCTGAAATAGTGTAGACATGCTGTAGAAATGTCAAGTACACGTTAAGTGTCCCACTAAGCAAAGTGATTCCATTTAAGGTTGTCTTGATGTGTGGCATGATAAGTGCATGTGATTCAACTGACGAGTGTTTGACAGGTTGTCTTGGCAGTTTTCCGTCTAACATATCAGGGGAAGGGAACCGCGCACTGAAGAGTCACAGGCAGCTCAGCATGTTCAAAATATCTTCCTTTCCTTCACCTTTGCAGACCTTAACTATACTCTGAATGCAGCAAGTCTTTTTTGTATTCGCCTGAATGCGAATGCGCGGGCATCCACCTCCTCCAACGCTAAAATAAACTCAGACTCTGACCTCTGGAGGCTCACTTCTTCTCAGTTTGCTCCCTGTTTTATCAGAGATCAGCAGAAGTCGCCCAGGCATTGATTTGTGAGACACTTTGGCTGAGGAGCACTTTTTCAGCTCTGAACCCAAATTTAAAGCTTTATCTCGACAGTCGCTCAAATTTTGCTTTACACAGGAAATGAAAGTAAACAAAAATTCTCCCCGAATAGAGGAAAGTTGGCTGTGGGAGCTGGAGGCTAAATAGGGACACTAGTGGTAGTTTAATTCTGCAAAAAAAGAAACGATGATAGATCCAGAGGGATGTTGACATGGGATCTGGCTCTAGTTTTTCATTTAACCCTTGTGCAGTATTTTGACCATTTTTTGGTCATTTCCTTTCAGGTCATTCTGGCAGTATTTTAGCCAAGCGATGGCACTTTCCTTGTAGTGTGATAAATAAGTGGTCGTGCCATGTAAAACTTTGACATGTTGTCACCATCTGGGAGAAACTTTATCTCTCAAGTGTCTTCATTTAATGCTTTCCCTTTTATGTATAATTATGTTGATGTAAGCATTGGAGAAATAACCACAGAAGCGGGTGAATCAATGTCAGAGCAAGAACCATATAAGTCGTTTTTCAAAAGCAAGATGCTTGAAGTTCCCTAAAGTAAAGGTTGACTTCTGTACGCATTTTCTTGTCAATGCTCAATAGCAGAATTACTGACCAGTCCCCAGGCACATTTCTATATGGACCAAAAGTTATTATTAATTCTTGTCCCTGCCAGCACAGTTAAAAGGAATATTTGACTTCTTCAGCCTTCCTTTGCCGTGATTGAGTTAAATTATTTTCATTGTATTTTCATTTGTTTTTCCCTCTGAATTTACATTTGACTTCTTATAACCTCAGTCCTTCTCAGATCATGTGCTTTGTGAATGCCGTGTCTCTCAACGAGAGAAAACCAAGAAAGCAATGAGATTTAATCCATTTTACAAAGTGATTTTGTAAAACATTAAAAAAAAAAAAACGCACCGGACACCGGTGTCCGCTGTCTATAAAAAATAGACAACAATTCTTGGTTTTTATCAGAAATGCCCAGATGAGCACTGCAACTTACACGTGGAAGTGACCATTTGCCACATGTATGCAAACAAGATTGCGGATTGCTTCACAGAATATGGAATACTACACTAGTGTTCATGTTAGCATTAGCATCCTGCTTTGTTGTGCACGAGCTATGGATTGTTAGTTTGAAATAAATGTTAAACCTGATTTAAAATCAGCATACATTTTTGTTGTCTGTTTTTGAATGAATCAAATCACTTTTCAATAGAAATAAAATGGGTCTTTGCCACATTTTTCCCCACATACTTATTCGCGTACACATCAGGAAAAAAAAACATGACATGCCAATCGCAGCAACAGTTGTTAATGCTCTTCATGACAGTAAAACACGTCAGAAACATTGTGAGAAGGCCAACTTCAGAATAAACCTAACTTTACCAAATAATATATGGACATGAATGCCTTGGTACGCTTTTATTTTGAAGTTGTTCGTGGCTGTGTGTCTAAGCGGAACAATGGCTAGCGTCTCTACTGCAACTGTTGCTCCAGACTCCCCATCCAAACAACACAATGTCATTCTAAAATCATGTTCAGTCACCAATACGGGTCACAAAAAAAAGACGTAATCATGCTGACTTAATTCCAGGTGGCATATAGAACCTGTTGCCAGTGTATTATCGGGGGTTGGTCTCCATTGGCGCTGCGCTGAGAATATGTTAGCTGCTAGCTAACAGCGCCCCAGGGCTCCATATGGGCTGGCGTTATAGATGTAAATGACTCTGCACACTTTGATCCTGACAGACTGACACAGTTCCCGTTCCTACTGATCACATTTTTAGAATGAGAGAGGTAAGTAGTGTGCTGCTAAGCACAGTTAAAACTTAGGTAAATATCAAAAAAGTTGGTCTTTCATCCGCAAGCGGAAATGTTTTAATTAGTCTTCTGTATTTATAGTAGATTTTCACCAAGCCAAAAATATATATGAATATTTTTATCCAAATATTTAAATATTCAGATTTTCTGTAGGATAACCAAATACCAAAAATACTCATAAGCATTTTTAATAAATGTTTGTTGCATTTGTTACCGTTAATAACATTTTGAAATGAGAAAAAATATATATTAAAATTGTATATAGCCTAGCCACAGTTGTAATGATAATTTCTTGCCATACCAAAATATATGTAAAAGAATTTAATGTAGTGTATGGATTGTTGTCACTTTTCTCTTTGAAAGTGAAATAATATTAACAACAATAACAATCAATGATCCCCCTTTTTTTTAATCAGCCATCTTAATCTGTTTTACCCCGCAGTCTATTTATACATGCAGTTTCTTAATTGTTGATCTAAAGGGAAGTCATATGTTTATCTGTGTTGACTAGGAGTTTTCCTTCCTTATTGTCAAGAAAGGGAAGTTGAAAAATGTATGATGCATCATGTGCGGAGGAAGATAGGTCGCCTCATATCAGTGAAAAGTTATACAAGAGCCTACACATGCGTGGTACGTGTTTTTTAGTTTTGTCCATCCTGAGCCAAGGTAAGTCAATATTGTGTATTTGTTGTAGCCCTGAGTGGGTGCGCTTTGAAGGTTCACATTTGAAAGCTGTGATCTCGTGTCGTCCTACCTGCAGTTCGCTCTGAAGCCTTGAAAGTCATTGGTCACATTGGGGACAATGTCACGTTGTCCTGTGTCTACGACACCAAAGCTCACGGTCTCTTGAGCTTCTGTTGGGGTCGAGGAAAGGTCCCTACTTTGAAATGTTCAAACAGGATTGTCTATGGCAAAAGGGGGGTGGTGCGCTTCATCAGTGAGTCCAGGTACCAGCTGGTAGGCCGCCTCAGTGATGGAGACGTGTCTCTGACCATCGTCAATGCTCAACTCGACGATGCTGGGGTTTACGGCTGCAGGGTCGAGCTGCCAGGGTGGTTCAACGACTATAAAGTCAACGTAGACTTGTCCATGGAGGAAGGTAAACATGCAGCTCTTTCTTTATATATACATATATATATATATATATATATATATATATATATATATATATATATATATATATATATATATATATATATAGACATTCAATGCCCTGAATATTCAGGCAAAGGCGGTCTGAAAACTTCTACTTCTACGGGTACAACATAATTTGAGTGATATTTAATATTGAACCAAAAATAATATTGAGATGGAGATGGTAGATGGTATATAAAGTCAGAGGTGCAACAGCCAATTCATTCTTAATTATTTTTCATAATTGATTAATCATTTAATGATCTGAAATCATCCAAAATGTTTGTCTCTAAATAACATTTTTTTTGTCCTCTATAAAAACAGATTGATTAACATTCTGTGAAATTAAAATAATATATTTACAAACATCCAATTTTTCTTTTGGAAAACCAATAATTTTGCCTATTTCCTGAAATGAACCAAACCGAAGATGTTTTTGTGTCATTAATAAATTAATTGAGAAAATAATTGATAGATTAATCAAATATTAAATATTTTAAAATAATCGTTATTTGCAGCACTTATACATATACCTGTACATGCTCTTTTTTTATAGCTGGGTTCCACCATTTTTTAGATTAATTTTTTAATTGCTTTTTATGGTCAAAGATCTGCAATTATGTATTTTATTATCTGTCCTATATATGTTTTTCTTCCCATTCACATACAGTTTTTACACATGTATCATCTATTGAGCTGCTGAGTTTTACCTTCTTCATTACCACTCTATGAAAATGGTTTCTGCCATTCAGCAGATTTGATTTTTTTTTCTTTATTTTTCATACATGACCAAATAATGACTGTTAAGGGTCAGAGCTTATTTACACGGTTCATTTCCTCTTTTGTTGTGTTTTTCTCTTTGTTTTTAAGCTCTACAAATCAAACTCCTCCTGCTGGGTTGTTGTTGTTTTTGTTTCCACAGCACCTTTTGAACAACCTGTTACTCAGACGAGCGTGACAGTGGCAGTTGTCAGACAACAAGGTGGGCACAGTAGATCACAATCATTTCAGCCAAAGACTCATTGATCATTAATGTTTTTTTTCTTGATTATATCCCTTTCAAGCCGTTTCAAAAGTGTCTGTATTTGAACATGAACAAGATGATTCATCATTAAAAAAGAATGGCAGAGCTGAGGTACGAGTTTTTTTGCAACATCAGATGTTCAATCCTGAGACACACATGACTCACTAAATCAAAATTTGTTTCATTTACAGTTTCTAACATGACTACATCTTATTTTAATCACTTACACTCTTCCTGATGAAGTGATTAAGAGTTACCATATTTTCCGCTCTATAAGGCGCACCGGATTATAAGGCGCACACTCAATTAATGACATATTTTAAAACTTTTTCAATCACAAAATAGTAATACAAAAGTAATCACAATAATAACTCAAATAATAACTCTCAATAGCATAATAACTCAATGTCAATATGACCAACCTTGTTCAACTGTAAACACACAAAAGAAACATGTAAAACTTACTTTATCACTTCATTCGCCAATCTACAAATCCCAATTTCTATATTGATCCATATATAAGGCACACCTGATTATAAGACGCACCATCAGCTTTTTTTAAAAAAAAAAAAAAAAAAAAGGTTTTTAGGTGCGCCTTATAGTGCCGAAAATATGGTAATTATAATTTAAAAAACACAATGTACTTTGTATTTGCAGTCTGCTTGCATGATGAGATTCCTTTTCATTGCAGGATACCTTCTTAGCCTTCCTGGGGGTGGGCAACATTTGCAGAGTAGCAGCACTTGTCTCCCTCACAGTGCTTATTATCCCAGTCTTTATTGCCTGTAAGTATCATGTGTGGGTTGTAAAACGTCTTGTAGATGAAGGTCATCCTGTTAGGCTTAGCTGACAAATTTCTTTGTTCATTTTTCCCACAGCAGAGAGACGACCTCGGCCACTTCAACACCTAAAAACAACAGCGATAGAGAATGTGTATGAAATTATTTGAATTCATTCGCTTTTGCTCATCATTTTTTCTTATCTTTTTTTTTTTGTAGTTACAAAAAAAGGACGGATAAGACAGCCATGCAAATGAATGTGTCAGAAAGGTTCCAGGACTAGTTTAGATTTTATCCCCAAAGTATGAGCTTCTACGTTAAAGCCTTGTGGCATTATGTCACAAATTATGGAAATTCCGTCTATGATTTTTTTTTTAAATGATATTACAACATGTACAATTTCAAAATACAATGATTCTGACATTTCTATGTGATTGCAGCTGGACGTGCAAGTTTTTGTGTACGAAAATAATCATTGTCCAAATTTCGGATCATATAAAACCATTATAATTACAATTTTTTAGATGCATTTTAATTGGATTTATGACATTGATTTTCCTACGATTTTTGCAACATTCCGTTGACCAGCTTTCAAACTTTGCCAGTAAACAGAAAATTCTTTGTTGACTTGTGTGTCACCTTAGAACAGTAGGTGGCGATAGAAACCATTTAATGTCTATGTCTTAAAGCGTCATCATCACTTCACAGGCTACAAGGACAGATTTTTAATTTTTTTGTTCAAAAATTTAACCTACTGTACATATATATGGATATAACCGCTGCCACTGAACAATTTGAGTGGTTGAAGGGTAAAACATGCATAAATAACTTTAATTATTACACTTTTAGAAGCATTTTCAAAATTAGGGTAAAAAATGCAACATGTGTAGTTTGCATAATGTGTGCACAAAGGTTAAAGTGGCACAGACCTTTCTTTTCTTTCAATTTTTCTATTTGGAGATCCAAACACAAACATTGCCAGTGCTAAGGCATATCAAATATATTTTCTTTGAATGACACTAGTCCCGGAATTTTTCTGACGCATTTCTTATTGTTTAAATTATGCCCTGTACACTAATTGTATGTAAGGTAATTATTTTTCTTTGATCACTGTTTGCCCAAATTGTTACTTGTTCCATAAACAAGGCTTGCAGTCTGGTTCATGATGCGCATGTGGTCGACGTTTACTGTTGAAACAATAAAACTGACTATGTAATGTCATTGATTCATAACATTTCTTTGATAATGTACCCCATGTGAAGTATTTTTCAGCCCCTAAACAGTGCAAAAAAAAAAGATGGGTGAAAAAAAAAAACTTCAAAGTGCTGAGTCATCCATGTTTGTTTTATAAACTTTGCAACAACATTTTCAGCCAGAAGCCTGGTGTTACATCATCAGTTTTAGTTCTGGCTCAGATGCCAGAGAATTTCATCATTATTGACATTGTACATCCATATAAAAGTTAAACTAAAGGCATACAGCGTTTTGTCCTTGCAACACAACACAGCAATAAGTTGCATTATGTTCCAGTCAATTTATTCTTAATTTGAAAGGGAAAATGTGCTGTTCCTTTAATGACATTAAAAGCATTAAATTAGATTTACTGATACCTGCAGAAACTCTTAGAATCTCACATACCGCCTTTTGAGAACCACTGCCCTTGTTACTTTAATTTGACATATTTACCAATTTAGTTATAGATTGCTACATGTTCCACTTAATTTGCTCTTGATGAAAAAAAAAACCTGTACTTTTCATGGGCTTTAAAAGCACAAAATAAATTTTGCTGATACCTATTATAATAAATACATCTCTTAAAATCTCATGTTACACCCTGAGGGGCCTTTAAATATGAACATTTGAGAACTAATTAGTTGTAACTTTAAAAAAAAAAATATTGTTTCAGCTTTACATGTTGTCAATTGAATATAATTTGGCATTTATATTATTTGAATTCATCCATTAGGCTAGCAGTCAATACTATTAGTCAAAGAGGTCATTTGGAAAATAGTTAGATACTTAACTTGAGCAATAGTAAATGTTTTTTTTCATATTCCCAGAAATGTTGTAAGATCCCCTATTGTTGACTGATGTGTATCTGTTCACTTTTACAGCAAACATGATGCGAAGGTGTTTTGTGTGGGTCGAGATGCCGTAATAAAATAGTCAATAAAGCACATCTCTTTAAAGTTGTTACAATATTATGTCACCTCGCCTCTCATCGCTTCTCATGTAGCCTACATAGGTTTTTGTAAAGCGTTTTATACAGTTGATCTTGCAGCCCTTTTCTACAAATCCTACTCAATATCTTATCGCCAACCTGCGATGATCGGTAGAAAGTAGTCTCATATTAACATGTTTGCTGTTCTGTTTGTTTTAGGAGGCATCCAAAGGGGAAGTACTTCTAATGCTAGGGTTACTTGAGTTCCAGCAGACGAAAAATTCACACTCAGCGGCCTTTAACAACACTATTTATATCTTTTGTTTCGTCTGTAATTTGTTACTTTTGTGGTGGATTGATTAGTGTTTCTGAACCAACACTTTGTGTGTTAGGGGAAAAAAGCCTAGTTTGCTCAAAAACATTATGATATTCTGTGTTTTCAATCAAATAATATAGTTTTACGTGAAAGGATAAGATTGTTGTCCATGTTTGTGTTTCTCTCAATTCGTATTATTCCTTTAGTAATAAAACAAGTCATGTCTGTGGTCAGTAGGCGCCAGTTACACAAGGCAGATACTGTTCAGATCTGTTCATCTGTGTATACTGTATACTTTATAGGACTTTGCCCAAGGGGAACAAGGCAGGCATTTCTTAGAGCATAAAAGTTGTAATGGAACTCCTTCCCTGATTGCCGTTTCTATGAAAGGGGAAGTCAATATAAAATACTTCTTATTCTTTAATGTTCTCTGCAGCCCCACCAGTCTAAACACAACATTTTTTGCTGCTATATTTGGGTCCACATTTACTAAAATATTTTGGGGAAAAAAAATAAATGTATGTAAATTCTTGGGATTGAATGTCTATGTTCTGTAAAGACAAAAAAAAGGCTTTGAGATTGAATGAGTTAATACTTTGCAGAATATGATGAGCAAAAAAAAAAAAGACAAAATCTTTTTTTTTCAATCCATTTAGCTCACAAACGTCACATGACCTAACTCAGAAAATCAGGTGAGCCGTAATTGGTTGTTACCTGAGGCCTGCGCATCGATGATGTCATTTTCAGGTGACAGCCTGTGACAAAATGGCCGCCCCCTGAGATGGATAGAAACAAGTGGATATCACTGCTCATTTCATATCCCGTAAATACAGTATTAATCAGAATGCAATGTTTGGACTGGCGATTGGATGCATTTAGCGGTAATATATCAATGTTAAGAAAATACATTTCTATTTTTCATTTTTCCTCAACAGTATGTCCTGTTTGTCTTGAACTTAAGGTTGACGCTGTGAAAAGAGTAGCCAATGTTAAAAAAAAACCTAACTCTGACTTATACTATAAATGGTGTGTTTGAATGGTGATCAGGTTTTGGAACATCATCTTTCCCGTGTTTGTGTAATTTCTTATAAAAATGACACAAAACATTCTTTTTCCAAAATAGACTTTCCGAGTTGTAGTAGGTGTCAAATAGCCGTTTCGAGATGGATGAGAAGCTGCGGAGCGGCCAATGCATTGCTGAAATGCGTAGCTCATATTTCAACAATGACTGATTGACTTCTGAGTTTGGTTTACATCATTTGTTACCAATGATGACAGTCAGACACATTAGCTCCGTTCCCAAGTTTGTTGATAAGCTCAATTCCGTCTATTCATCACTGTGAAACTTCTTGCCACTTGGAGAAGGAACCAAAACCGCAAAGAAGGAAGCAGACCTCTTCCCCGTCCTACCTTGGCCTGCAGAATTGTTTGTGTGAGCACATTGAGAAGCCCGTCATGTGACTTGGAAACTTGTCAAAACTGCAATCTCTCCGTGGTCCAGTTTGATACCCAGCAGCAGGTGAATGAAGTTCCTCATATTATCATGACTTATTTTTTCAGTAGATACCTCACTTTGGGTTGCATTTTCTGCCTTCTTCCAGGTAAGAGATAACCGACCAATCGATTTAGGTGCATGTTTAAAATATCTGACTTTTTTTTTTTCCTTTGCAGAGTGCAGCTTTGCAGTAAGTCTAGAGATTAAAGTTGGAGCAGATGTTACCTTAGCGTGCAAGTACGACGCTCGCTACCATGGTAGGCTGTCGGTTTGCTGGGGTCGAGGGCCTCTCCCCAACAGGGGCTGTGCCAACGAAGTCATCAAGACGGACGGGACGTCCGTCACCAGCAGAATGTCCGAGCGCTACCTGCTCATGGGCGACATTGCAGAGGGCGATGTGTCGCTGACTATCAGACAGGTTGTGGAGAGCGACTCGGGTGTGTACGGATGCCGCGTGGAAATCCCAGGCTGGTTCAACGACCGCAAACATCAGATGACCTTGACGGTGGTTCCAGGTGAGGCCCAAAATATTGTATGTTGGATTTTGACAAGTTTGACCATTTTTGGGTGATTTTCGTCCACATAGTTCTCTCTTTATTTTAGCCAAGAGATGGCACACTCCTGGTATTGTGTAACTATGTGGTCATGCCATGTTGAAATTTGACACACTGGCACCAATCTGGGTGAAATTTCAGCCCCCTAGTGTTGTTTTTCAATCAATCATTTCCAATCACACCTAAGGACAATAATAGAGTGTCCACACCTACCATGCACATTTTGAAATGTTGGTTGAAGCCGGAGTCTCACACACAGGGGGAGAGAATAACTCCATGCAGGAATCGAACCTAGAACCTCTGAACTGTGAGACGGACATGTTAACCACTCTTCTAACTGATCTGTCACTACGTCAGCCAAATATTAACAACACTTCTGTCCTCAATTCCGTTGCTCAAAATAAATAAATAAATAAACCTCTCATAGCTGATTAAAGAAACACTTCTGTAGCTCCCAAAAACAATTTAACCGCAAACATAAAAATACGCTTTTAATAACAATAAATATAAGTATTTACACTGACTTGACAAGATTAAATTAAATTCAAGGACACACTGTTTATTAACTCATTCAGTATTTTAGACCCTGCCCCCAACACATAAAAATAAAAACACACACACACACACATACATATACAGTACATATTTATATATATATATATATATATATATATATATATATATATATATATATATATATATATATATATATATATATATATATATACTGTATATATATATATATATATATATATATATATATATATATATATATACTGTATATATATATATATATATACTGTATATATATATTTATGTTAAATGGTATATTTATTATGAATAAACATAATTTTTTGGGAGAGTGAATGAGTTAAGCATTATTGCACTGACTTGTTTGTGTAATAATTTTCAAACTGTTTAGAATTTGGACAGTGTGATCAAGGATTAGAATGAATTAGAAAATTAAAGATAGAAAATTAAACTTCCGTTCCCAAAAAAAAAAAAAAAAAATCCCCTCTTAGTGCCAATATACTGTAAAACCATTTTTAATGTTGTGGATGGATAATAGAGATCTTCAAGGAATGTTCATTGTCATTAATGCTCCTGGTTTTCTTTCCTCTGTTTCACTGTTTTCTTTTTTCCTGCCTCAATGTCATCATTTATCTCTGTTTTTGTTCAGTTAAGAAAATAACTCATTTTGAGTCTATCAAAATGTGTGTTTGTTGCTGAGCACATAATTAGCAATTCTCTTTTTATTAATTAATTAATTAATTTATTTATTTATTCATTCATTTGTTTAGCACGGCCTGATGCTTTAACAGTGAAGATCCAGGAGGTCAGGGACAGAACTGTCACCATTAGCTGGTCTCACGTGTTTGACGGCGGAAGGCCCATCAAGTCCTACAGGGTTGACCGCAAGAGCAAAGAGGGTTTGCCAAATTTCCGAAACATATCCAGAAATATCATTATGGCAGCGTCTCATTTCACACTTTTTTCCCGCCCCTGCCACACAGCTCAATGGGATGCTATGGCTACAACTCATATAACAAATCCTAACTTGACTCAAGTCACTCTGATGGATCTGAGCCCGGCTAAGTATTACAACCTTCGCATGTTTGCAATCAACAGTCAGGGCATGAGTGACCCCAGTAACGTTCTCACAGTGGCCACAGAGGAAGCGGGTGAAGTACAAACTTACAAATTGCATTTTTTGTTTTATTCAACTGATATGTTCTTGCATTTTGTATTACTGTTGCCTTTTTCATTTCTTTGCTGTTCAGCACCTGAAGGCCCACCCTTGGACATGCGGCTCCAAGGGTTCTCGTCTACGAGCATCAAAGTGTCTTGGAAGGTAAGTTGTTATTTTATTCGAGAACACTTGATTCAACAAGAACTCAAAAACAACAAAAAAGACAGTTTGATGTAGAAGAAAAATAATTCAGTGTTAGATGGTATCATTTGAATCATGATTCATAAAAATATATTCATATAGATTCATATCATATCAGATTCATCTTTCAGTCGTGTGCATAATCTACCTACACTCCACTAACTTCATATTTTCATAAACCTCGATCACCCATTGAACCTTTTGGCTGCTGGCAAATGAAAGTCAAGACTTTAACAAGGTTGTTTTTGTAGAAAATGGACACCTCTAATGAAAAAAACAATTTTGGTCACATATGTATATTTGATTGTTTTAGTGCCACCTGTTCATTTATTTAGGTGGTATTTCATTTGTGTATCATGCATTATGTAAATTGTATTAATCTGCTAAAAGAAGCTAAGGAAAGATGGAAAAATCTCCAATATGCAAAAGACTTTTTTTAATATGTTATAAAAAAAATGTGGGGACAACTAAAATAATTAATTAATTTTTTAATTAATTTTTCACAACGTGAGGGATCATTTTATGTCTTGTGCAGTACTCATCAATTCAGATTTTAAGATGGGTGCCAGATTAACTCTTTCAGTGCCATGGATGAGAATTCTCATAAAATATTTTTTTTATGAAAGGGTAGCTGAAACCCTTGACTAGATCTTACTTTAATATTTTGCCAATTGAGCACTGTAAGAAGAAAGGCAAGAAAGACAAACATACAACACATACATTAAATACTTGTAATTCTAAGTAAGAAGTGAAAATCTTTCACTTATGTTTACAGCGATGTAGCACACAATGTTTTATCGGCCTTGAAAGATGAAAGAAAATGCTAAAAATTGTCTGGCACTTTAGTGCTTGCCTTTTCCAATAGCGCTTGGCAGTGAAAGAGTTAACAGATTAATTGTGATGTAATCAGTTAATTACAGTAATAGTTAAAGAGTGATACACATTCTTTGTTAGAAAGAGCTTGATTACCACAGATGTTGCTCTACTTTAGCCTATCACATAAATGGCAAACACCCAGCAGCAAATGCAGCCACAGTTAAGAAGAGCAATATCGATGCTAATGTAGCAAGACTGAGCAAAGCTCTTTGCCAAACTAAATTCGCAAACACACTCTTTGAGGAAGTCTGCGACAAAAGTCTGGGCAATTTTTTCTTTTAATGTTACTTTCTAATTATTAGGCGACAAACAAAAGAAAACAGCAAAATTCCTCCTCTGGTCAAAACTTGAGATAAGTATTAAATACAACTGAAGATTACGACTATTAAATACAGAATAAAGTAGAACACTGAATCAACTTTTTAGTTATTGGATATGAAGCTTTTGATCTACCAAAATAACAAAATTCATCATATCTAAATACAAAAAAATGGTTGAGGGTTGTTCAAGTCTAGATCTTGAATCATTAGTCCGTTTTTAAAGCTTAAGTGTTGTTAAGAACACTCATTTTCTTGTGTTAACTCTATAGCCTCCAAGGGCTGACCTGAGAAACGGGGTAATACGCAGTTACAGCGTCAACTACAGAGAGTATGACCCTGTTGGCAGACATTTCAAATGGTGGCATCGCCGAGAAGTGGCTGCCACAGGGCAACAAGAGAGCCTCATTCTGACCGGGTTAAGGCCCTCCACCCAGTACGGTGTGATCGTACAGGCCAGGACCAAGGCAGGAACGGGACCTGCCTCAACTGCCCCCCTCTGCTCCACTTTGCTTGAGAGTGAGTTATTATAAATGTATAGTGCTGTGCAAAACTCTAAAACCATCATTACATGATTTATATACACATATATATATATATATATATATATATATATATATATATATATATATATATATATATATATATATATATATATATATATATATATATATATATATATATATATAAAATAAAGTCATATGTTTTTCTAAGGAATCACCATGACACAATTTAGCAATAATTTGTGTCATATTACACATTTAGAAAAGAAAATGGTCTAACCAACATGGAATGAAAGTGAAGAGATGGCATTGTTAACTTATGTGGTTTTGCACAAATATAGGGACTTCTATATAGCACTGTATCTCCTCAACAAATGTATTAATTTAATTTAGTTTTATTGATTTTGTTTTATATTATTTTTCAGTTCTCCAAACTTCGACCCAGGCGACAGTCAATCCACTCACCATTACTTGGCCGATGCTACACACTCAAAGGTTCTTTCCAGGTACTGACACACACACAATAACAATTCAAATGGATGGCATTTTTTTTTGAAGAAGAAAAAAAGTAATGATCCAATTATGGATACATATTTTTTAGGAAATTACTGTTTTTAATGGAACGATTATCCCAATGACCTTTGTGGGTCGGGGAATAATAACAAAAAATGCAATGTGTGACGATAACTTTCTGTTCTTGCGATATTATCAGGCAAAAAGGCTCCATCATGCAAAATCTGAATTTTGGAGCTTTTCTTTTTTTATCCATGTCCTCATCAAAAACGCCCCCAAGTGGTGGTTTCCTCCACATTCAACCATCTGAGAAAATGAATGGTTGATCACTTTGTGATGTCACTAATTGAGCACCCTCCCTATACAGTCCATGCAGAGTAAACACATAATCACACTCACAAGCAGTCACAATCTCACTATGATAGTGTTAAAAATCTAGATACCAAAACAACTGAATCAACATTTTACCAAAGACAATACACTGTACAATCATGTACTGGCATAATATCAGATTTTGTCTTTGTGAAAACCGAACACAAAAATATTACGGTGTCATTATATCACAGTATTAAAATTACAGCTCTTCACAAGCATTAAATTATTATTAGGAAACCTTAGGATTAGACGGATATCATGTTTGTTTGACCAGCATAAATTTATGTTTGTTTGTTTTTTTTTAAACAAAAATGAGCACTTACATTTGCCTTTTTGAAATAAGATTTTGACAGAAATATTGTAAAGTTAACTGTGAAAAGTTTAAAATAGCACAATTTGGACCTTTGAAATATTCTTCTTATATGTATGGCCGCTGCCCTTTCATGTTCACAGATGTAGAAACTCCAGCAGGAGATGTGGTTATTGCCAGCACAGCATGGGAACGCAGCGCTACAGGTTTTTCCCTTCGATCCAGCATTTGACTATATGGCAGGAAATGGACTCCTTGATCACCCAGAATAGTTTGAATCAAAATGAAAATATGTTTTAGTGCCCCCAGATCCCCCAGTTGTTGAATTAAAGGAGATTAAAGACAACATGGTTTCTATTTATTGGACTCCTGGCTATGAAGGCGATGCCCCAATTTCCGGATTTTTCCTTGAATATAAAGCATTGAATGGTAAGACACAATGAAGTTGCTAAAACAATGTACATAAAATAGATATTGACTTCCTTTGTCCGATTGGTGCTGAACTGACATTTTTTTTCCCAACAACCACAGGCTCGTGGGATTTAAAAAAAACAGTTGTGGATTTCAGCCCAAACCAGACAGAGGCCACCATCATCGAGATAAATCCCTCCACGTACAACATCCGCATGTTTGCCAAGAGCAGTGTGGGCATTAGTAAAGCAAGCAACATCGTGACCTTCGCAACTCAAGATCCAGGTGATATGCAGCTATCAATATTAACCATACTGGAAAACTATTCCTTAAAAAAAAAAAAAAAAAACCGCACACACACACTATGTTTATACAGTAATTGCAGATGCAAATACATGTTATAGTACAAATCAATCCAAGTGTTTGTATAATAGTTTCTAAAGTTGACATTCGTGTAATAATACCAAAGCGTTAGTATTGGTATTTGTTTTTGTTTTTGTTTTTTTTTTGGTTTCTCACGCGTCTCTCAAGCAATCAAATTTCTGTATATCCTAAATATATATATAGTGAGTCCTGCTTCGATTCTAATATATTGGTTAGGACTCAGAAAGAAAGTTTAATTTGACCAAGAAAAATCTTTTTAAAAAGACAATGATTTAAAGAACCTGAATCTCTTAAGAACCTAAAAGAGCTTGGCAAAAAGCTTGGCATTAGTACGTGTATATGTATTGCGATTACTTGGTTGCAGTATTTAATGGTTGCAATGAAAGCATGCAATGAAAGCATGTTTAAATGGTACAAGAAAAAAATAATCGAAAAAGTTGTAATTTTACAAAAATACAATGTCGATTTTCAAGAAAAATTAAAAAGAAAAAAATGTGTTTGAAATGTTGTTTTGATATCAAACTTCTCACATGAATGTAAATCTACTCTCAAAACCCATTATTTTATCTCAATATTTTTTTTGTTAAAATGTGAAAAAAATTTCATAACACTCCAATTTCGTAATGTAAATGCCTTGTAATTGACATTCTGGCTCGCACAGGTGATCAGCAAGATGACTTTTCAACGACAATAACAGCCATTAATTCTCATGCTGCAGTAAGTATGGAGCAACATGTTTCCTTTTTACTTGTACGTATAGTTTTTTTGTTTATTGTTGCCCATAGTTACAAATTTAAAATCAAACGCTAAACTGCCCTGCACTGTCTTGCAGCGCCTCCTAAAGGACAAAAATGAGTTAAGGAAGATTTTGTTTCCTTTTTTTTTGTCTCTAGACGAGCTCTGAAGAAAGTGGAAGTGGTCACCTTGTTGCCATCCTGGTTCCCCTCGCGCTGGTGTTGTTATTGATTGTTGCCATAGTAACCACATGGCACCTGAGACGTGAGTATATGCTCAGTGAGTGAGTGACGCTTCAGCTCATGCAAGCTGCCGTTTGATGATCTGTGCCCCATGTGCACCCTCACAGGGATGAAAGTGAAAAAAGGCAACCTTAATCTGTGAGTATCTACATACTTGTCACTAAATTTCATTTCCAAAGGCATGTTTGACTGGATCAAATGGCTGCTTCCTCCACAGGTGGCTGAGCCGTGGAATACTTTACAGAGGCTCTGAGTCCATGCAGGAGCTGTGAGATATGCGTCTTTGAAATATGCCAGCATGAAAATAGAACCGAGACATTTTGCCAGTGAAAAAGCGTGAAAATCTTAAATAATGAGCCCTAAATTCATTATTTCGCACTCAACATCCTAATCATGCGGCATCATCATCACTGACAAGTCCTCATACAGTTAAGACAGTTCTTTCTTTCTTCTTTTTTTTAACCCTTGTTGCAAACCATACACATTGCACTTTTATTCTCCAATTTTGTAAATGCTTTTAAAGGCATAATAATTAAGGTTATTTATGATTTTTTTTTCCCTTCAACCACTCAAAGTGGTTGTCGGTTAGGTTTATTAACACCCATAAAAAATTGAAAAATGAAATGGTCTGTCTTTGTAGATGACAAATAATTGGTCTATACCGCCACCTACTGTCTTGAGGTGAAACACAAGTCAACAAGTAACTTTGTAATAAGTAACTGTGTAATCCAAATCAATGATTTCATTTTCACTATTGTTCATTTTGTGGAACAGCAAATCAATGATTTAATTTTCACTATTGTTCATTTTGTCTAACAACAATCATGCTGCTGAATTAATATGACCTGGATGTGTGTGTAATCATCTAAAAGTGTCAAAACTCTATTTTATGTTTGAAGATTCACACACAAAGTGATAAGGTAGTAATGAATTCATAAACGTGTGCTGTGTTTATTTCTCTGCAATAGTAATAACATCCTGGGTCATATGTACTGTAATTAACCAAAGGTTTTGGATTTTTATTTTCTGTGTACCTTTCCCCCATTCAATACAGCAAAAATGCCACAAAAATCTGTACGGATGTTCTGCCTTTGTACCCAAATCCTTTAAGCTACATTTGAACATTGAACTTTTGAACGGGTTAGTTTGACAGAACAAGATGTTTAAAGTAAAGCGTAAAATGTTAAAGGTTTCAGTAAAATATAAAATTTAAAGAAAAATCAAACAAAGTGATCATTTTATTTACCAATTACTGTCCAATTTTACTGCCATGAAAAATAATTTGTTTTTATTGTGTCAGTGAGGTCAAAATATAACAAGATTTATAACAAATGCTTCTCGATTATAAAAATAACGATAGTCGCTGGCATCAACTGCCATCTTGTTATATCCAAGTGCCAGCAGAGGGCGGTAGAGCCCCATATTAGACTGCGTTTCAGCTTTGAGCAGCCCCCACCGGTAGAGCATCCTCATGAGGAGCCACTGTAGCCAAACTCGATTTCCATCCATCTGTCTAATAAATCTCTAAATTGGAGAAGGGAATTTTATATGTGGGAGATTTGGGATAGCAGCCTGCCAGGATGTCACCCAACAATGAGGGCGCATGGGGAGGGATTGCAAGTACTGTGTTTCAGCTCTTACCACATGGAGAAATATTTTTACATGGCTAAATCTGGATGAGGAGAAGCATGAGTGTAAAAAAAAAAAAAAAAAGCTGCTCATGTTATCCATCCAGGTCTACAACCAACACAGGATGAAGTCTATTATGTAAATTGTACTTTGTATAATAACGTCCATCACAAGCTAAAGGACAGCATGCAAGTGTAGAATGTGATTGCGGCCTTTAAAATCACAGGGTTCACCACATCCTTCATATCTTCGCCCACCGTCCTCCCTTTGCTTAAACCTTGCACAAACAGCAGACTTTGTAGTCTTTTTGCACCCTGTCCACAACTCTGTTCTTTCATTTGTCTCTTCAAACATTGTTAATTGCTCTGCGTGGCACTTGAAAAAGAAGAACAAAAAAGTCAATGATGGGTGTGGGTGGAAATGGTTACATGACTTTGATGGGGTTTCTTTGACTGGTCACGTGAATTAAAAAAAAAAAAAAGATTTACCTAGAACCTTGGACACACTGCTTCCAGCATACCACACGTACACAACGTGATGATCACTTCAACACGAACAACATGGCCTCTATCAGCATCTATCCAAAAAATTACTCATTCTTACTAAGAAACAGTTAAAATAATAGTAGGATGCATAAGTCTTAGGTCACCGTGAGATTTGCTCTTTTACCAGTACAATATCCAATTCTATTTTTTTTTTTCTTGTAAACTGACAATATTTGGCACCCAAAGATGAATGTAAGACAAAAGATCAACTTCTCAACTTTTATTGGCTTCTGGGCCACATACAAAACTTATCATTTTACATTATTTGTAACTTACACGAGCAATATTTCTCGAACGCATTAAATAAGATTCACTGAAGGGTCAGTTTTGTGCTTGCTAACTTTCTCAAACTTTTGTATTGTTCGGGAACTAAACTTAATCAGAACTAGGAACACACCTAATTCCACATCAATATCAATATCAATACATTTCTTTTTACTAAACGGGGGCTGCTTGTATAAGGTGGGAATGGGACTTAGGGGTGAGACGTACCACAAAATGAGATGTCTCTCAAGAACGATTGAGTCCATGAGAATTGATCATGAGATTTTTGCAAAATTTGTAATAAAAAAAATATACATTTCATTCTCCATATACATTTTGGTTATTGAGACAAATTGATATGCTGTAAGAACCACAGATGTAAGATTTAGATTGTTTTTCATTACAGACAGCAGGAGGTTCTGCATTTACCATTGTCCATAGCTATAACAGACATGGCAACCTCCATGTAATAAAATGTAATGATAAGTAGACCTACGATTATGTTTAAAACAGACTGTTGGTCATTAGGAACACATTTATTTGCAAGTTTTTGAAATTTATAATCATTTAATTGATTCCTTTTTAATGAAAATCGGTCTAAATCTCACACACTGTCCCTTTAAATTGTCCTCTTTTGGGATCATAGTAGAAATGCGTTCACAAAAACAATCATTGACTTGACAGGTAACGAGAGGTGGCACATGACAAGTTGGGTCCAATCATTCTAGTATGGGTGAGAATCTGTCTTTTTACAAAAATGAAATTGAATAACCTACTGAACTTGAAATTTGTTTTATGTCCTTATGTTTTCCCGAAACAATAAATTAATTCAATAATAATTATTAAAGGATTCTTGCATGTCTGTTTGTTTTATTTAAAATCTAATTTAATGCTTTTTAATACCCTGACAGAACAGTTCATTTTTCTTTTCAAATTAAAAGCAAATTGATTGGAAATGAAAACAACTTTTTTTTTGCAAATTGTGTTATATATGACTTTATTTTCTGGATTTTTGCCATCCACAAATACATGTTTGCGAGAGTACTTAGCTTTGAAATTTTTTACAGGGGGCACCTCTTTGCAAAAAGTTTGAAAATTAGCTTAGCACATGGTTCAACTTAGCTCGAGATGCACGTGACAAAGGCCTTTGGCGACGCTACAATAGACCCGCAGGAAGCTCCTCATATTAGCTGTTGGACAAGGGCTGGAGCATAACACCACAGGTGGGAGATTTAAGAAGGGGGTAGAGCGTGTATGGCCATAACAATGGCAGTATTAGCGACCAACGTAATGTTAGCGCTGCAATCAATCATGCCCCAACATTGTGGCCACATCAAGGCACCCGGCACTCAGGAAGTGGAGCCTGAACGGTGCCACACACACACCAAAGGCTGAGCTCCACAGGAGGGGCTGGTCTGCAGACCGCCTTGCCACGATGAATGCATAGAGCTGCCAGATGTTGGCCCTTCATAGCGCACATGACAGCATCAGAGCTGGAAATAAATCGGAGGTGAGGTGGAACAAAAATGAGACGAGACGCGGATGCAGTTTGTCAAACCGTGAGCAGCCATTGGCTCATTTGGTGATGAAAGAAGCACTAATTGATTCAAGTCTTGCCAAGCACCCCCCGACTTACTGAGACAGCTCAAAGGGAACATTTCATCCTATTAGAGCCATTGCTTGTCAATGTGCGAGTGAGAGTAAGTCGCGGCAAGAGCGGAGTAACAGAGTTGAGAAAAAAAACAAACTGGAGGGCAGTGAAAAAGCAGTCTTAAAATCACCTCCAAGGACGTCATTTGTGACAAGATCTGACATTGCATTTGTGTGTGTGATGTGATCTGATTACCCAACCTGAGTGAGATGGAAGGCACTGCTCATGTTTGAAGGTCAGACATACAGTAACAGTTACCATGGAGACACCAAGAAGTAAACCAAGTGTGGTGTTGTCACTTTACCGAGGCATCTGCATCAGCCCTGTGCGTGGTGCATCACTTTGGACGATTTGTGGACGCATTTGTGTCTGGACTTTATCTTTTGACTCATTTGAGCGAGCCAACAAGTCCTAATGTGCTCAATAGAGGACATCTCGGCCTCTCCAAATACGTCTCATGTATTTGGGTCGAATGCAATTGACTTTGCTGTCATGATGAGACAAAATGGACACAACTGTGTACGCAAATGAATGGGTTGGATCTTTAACCTTTGGTCCTTAACTACTTACATCAAAGGCATTGAAAGAAAGTACCAGGGAGCTGAAATTTCACCCAGATTGTGACAGCATTTCAACATGGCATGATCACTTTGTTATCACAGTACTAAGAGTGTACCATCACTTGACTAAAATACTGCCGGAATGATGTGAAAGAAAATGACTCGAAAATTATCAAAATAGTGCACAAGGACTGATCTAATGATGGCCAATTAACTGACTATTGTTTACTAGGTAAGCGGTCTCCAAACCTTTTCCTCTGAGGGCTGCAATGAGAAAAAAAGAAAGGCTTGGTTACAAAAGAAAAATCTTTCACTGAATTACCATGTTTTTTTCCCCACACTCCAACCGTTTTTATTACTTTAATAAAGGGCCGTGTCAAAATGTAATTTTAGTATATGCCGCGAGCCACAGAAATGTGGATAGCGGGCCGCAAATGGGCTGCAGGCCGTAGTTTGGACACCGCTGAGTTAGACCATGGACATGGCACACAGAGACGAACAACTATTCACACACGCATTCACACCTATGGACAATTTAGTATGTCCTATACACCCGACACTCATGGACATTTTTGGAGTGTGGGAGGTAGCCGGAATACCCGGAGAGAACCCACACGGGCTCAGGAGAACATGCAAACTCCACACAGGAAGGCCGAAGCCAGGTGGATATGAACTCGGGTCCCAGTGCTGACCACTGCGCCACTGAGTCACCCCATGACTTACATCTTAGAAAAATAAGTATTTCATGTACTTTGATTACTGGTTTTAAAAAAGTAATTTGAAAGTAATGTAATTGTAATATTAAAATAAAACAGTTTTTGAATGGAGTCTTTGATTCCATTCAAGTTCTGACCGTCTCGTGTGGGGCTCGCGAGTTTTATGTGTATGGGTTTTCTCCGGGTACTCTGGTTGCACTAGGGGTGGCCATTTTGCCACATTCCCATAACTGAAAATGACATCAAAATAGCTCTGTGGGTTAGGGTTAGGGTTTTTTTTTCTGTGTTTGGCCATGTGACACAACTTGAACAGTGATTGGTTGTTACCTGAGTTCTGAACTGTGATGTCATTTTCATTCGACAGCAAAAGGCAAAATGGCCGCCCCCTGGATTTTGATTCTTACTTGGAATTCTGTGATTAGACTTGTGGGGCTGTATTTGAAATTTGGGGGAAATGCAAAAATACAAAAATACAAAATCCTCACCTTTCATGTGACCCCAAAATGGTAACTTGTTCAACCATTACAATTGCATTGTGAAAATGAGCAATTTGATTTATCGTTGATTATGTAAAAATCACACTCAGGCATGCAGACTGAGCACTAGTGTAATTGATTGTGCAAAATATTGCCAATATAACAGGTTTGCACATCTTTGTATTTTCTCAGTCGGTTTGATAATAGGGATGAGCATCAGTTTGTGGGCAAAAAAAAATACAGAAAACAAAGCATGAACAAGTAACAAAAGAAACTTACAAAGTATAGTAGTAAAAAAATCATCAGAAAGACAATCAAATGATCACACGGTCGAAAAGTATAAACTTATCGGGTCCTGCATTTTAAATATTTCCAATTCAATAATCAATTTTTTCATTCTATGAGGCATTATATACAGTTCACTTGTATTCACTAATATCATTCATTATTATTTAATATGCAGTGTGAGTCTCACTTTAGATGTCAAAAAGGTTTTGTGGCTCCAGGTTTATTTCTCGAATAAGACAATCAAAAGTCGCCTACACCTGACTTAGGCATGTTTTGGCCCGAATTCTCATCACCCATTTAAGCGCTTGTCCTTTAATTAGTTTTTGTGTACCCATTGATTCTGTTTGTTGGAGCAAAGCTATTACAGAAGGCGCCTATGAATGCAGAACGCAATATGCAGATTGACAACTTTAACCACATTTATCGCATGTTATTGTTGAGCGCATCTTGAGTCGAGTGGCAAATTTGAACCTTCCTGGAGAAGTTTCCATAGAAACCCGCTGGAGTTCATGTAGATGTAGCGAGTTTATCAAATGCTGGAGAAAAATCATTTGGAAACCTGTCATTGGGGACAGAAATAACTATAATGGCATGCTTGTTGCATCTCTTTGCATGCTCATAATCCTTTATGCTTGCAGACATTTCCATAAACGTTTGAACCTCCTGAACCACACAGCTTGTACGATTCATATCTCATGCCACCTCTCATTCAGACAGCATTAAGTGTCAGCGCTTTGAACGAAGGCATGGCTCCTAATCTCTTTAAATTTGTTTGCATCCTCATCTGCTAACGCCATTGCTTTTTATACACCGGCCCAGAGGCGGGTTCCGCAAAGGAAAAATCGTCAAACTGGAAGATCTCCATCAGCTTGGCAGCAGAACACAGTGGAAGTCTTGGATCGGCTCAGGGGATTGGAGCAGCTGAGCTCTGCCGTACAGACACGTGACTGGCGCTTTTGAATACGAGGAGTGTTTAAGGATGGAGGGAGCAGGGGGATAGAGAGCCGGAGAGGGGTAATCACATCAAGGGATTAGTGGCTGTTATTAATGGAGGACAGGGAAGCTGATTGCTGACATTCTCAAGTGCGCTATCTATCTATCTATCTATCTATCTATCTATCTATCTATCTATCTATCTATCTATCTATCTATCTATCTATCTATCTATCTATCTATCTATCTATCTATCTATCTATCTATCTATCTATCTATCTATCTATCTATCTATCTATCTATCTATCTATCTATCTATCTACCTAACCCACCCCTCCCTCCCTCCATCCATCCATCCATCCATCCATCCATCCATCCATCTCTGGGCGGATGATTCTATTAAACAGCTCTCCTCACCCAACCTCCGGGCAACAGTTAAAATTTTGGTTTGTAATATTCCCGCTACCCACTTCATATGGGGGAATAATATTCTACTCCCCTGAGCGTTTGTGTATTATTGTTTGTGTTGTCACCCCCCCCTCCTTTTTTTTTTTGAATGATGGCCATTCAGTAGTGAACAAACAAGACATTTGTCTGCATCACCTAAGGGAAGACTCAGTGGAAATATGCGTTTGCAGCTTATCCTTTGCTTCAATTTTCATTTTGTCAGTGACTCATAGCAAACTTTTCTTCAGGGATTTGAGCATGTTGGACATATAGAGGGTGACCAGACATCCCAGTTTATCCAGGACAGTACCTGTTTTGAGCCTTGAGTCCTGAGTCCCGACGGATTTTGTCCCATTGTTTCGCCCTGCTTTAATGACGTCCCATTTGTTTTTTAGTCCAGTCAGCACGACAATTGTTTGGGCCATGTATATTTCGATCACACAGTTGTCATAGTGATTTGTATAGTATAACAATTAAAAAGGAATTTTAATTTTGAAAAGAACTACAACTATTTTTTGCTTCTGTGTTACAGAATCATGGTTAGACTTTAGCGAGCTAGCGTTTCTGGTGGCATGTTTCCAAAAGTGAAAAGGCAAGTAAACTTACAAACTTAAATTTACACAATTTTGTAAAGGCTTTTAAAGCTATTCTAATTAAAGTTATTCAAGTTATGCAAATTGTTCACTGGCATCAGTTCTGTCTATACATATGTAGGTTAAAGTTATTAACCTGCATATATAGGTTAAATCTATTAACGCCCACAAAAAAATGAAAAAGGGCATGGTCTGTCTTTGTGGTCTATGATGTGATGATGACACATTAAGACATTGCCACTAACTGATCTCTACCGCCACCTACTGTCTTGAGGTGAAACACAAGTCAATGAAAAGAATTTTGTGTTTGCTGACATAGTTTGACCGCCGCTCAAGAATGTTGCAATATTTGCAGGAAAATCAATGTAATAAATCCTAATAAAATGTTTCCCAAAAATTTGGACGATTATTTTTGCACACCAAATTTTGCACGTCCACCTGCAATCACATAGAAATGTCAGAATCGTTGCATTTTGAATTTTTACATGTTTTAATCATCTGTTGGAAATTTCAGCTCCCAATTGTATTTTTCTCCTCATTGATTCTTTTATGATATACAAACTCAAAGAAATGTTCATAATTTTTAATATAATACCACAAGGGTTAAAAGAAAGAAAGCTTACCAGAAAGATAGCGATGTAAACCCGCAACAGAAAAAGTTACATTCATAAATCTTTCACAAAAACCACAAAAACTGAACGGTGATGTAGCGAGGGAACACTGTATTGCCAAACTCCCGGAACTGTAGAATAAACTGGCGGCCATTATGATTTACTTAGTTGCTGTGGTAAATCTTTGGAAACAATGACACAAGTCTGGCGGCTATGCTTTTTTAATTTGGCCCTAAAATGCCAAGCAGTGCAGATGCACACACACATATTCTGTACGTATACACACACACAATGGCAGGGTGTCTGTCAACTGTGTGCTCATAATGACATCCTATCCCCTCGTGTTCTCTGGCATCACTGTTGAGGCAGAGAAAAGAGCGATCCCTCCAAACGCTCTCTAAGATTAAGGCTTTGTGTTTTACATGTGTTATCGTTGGCTTCCCTTCGTTATCCCCCCCCCCCCCACACACTTTTGTCTCAGCCTCCCCCCTCTAATTAGGATCGTGTCCCTTTCATTCCTCCTTCTGCGCCTTTCTTCCACCTGTGAGAGCGATAAGAAGAGGAGCGCGTAGAGAGAACAAGTGGCGGAGGAAAAAGAAGAAGGAAGTAACGGGTAAAGGAAAGATGAAAAGGCCGCCGCCGCACCGAGCTGGTGGCGGAGCGTTGGGGAATGCGCTGTCTGAGGAGAGGATGAAGGCGCTTGTCACATCGCATCACACACACACACACACACATGCACACATGCACAACCTGTGGTGCGGCAGAACCGTGCAGCCCCGCTGAGCCCAGCTTTGAAACCAAGAAAGCACAAAGGGAATGAAAAAGAAGAAAGAAGAACAAGCAAGAAGAAGCCACTGTGTTGGATGCTTCAATTTTGACCCATATTTGTCCTGACACATTAATCAAACACTCGCTGAGGAGCCTGATGAATCTGTTTTGGCAGAGCGGTGGAGGACGTTTCCAAGCCGATCGCGCAACCGGTTGCATGTGTTTCGAGTCGGGATTGCAAATTTTCCCCAAAAGACAAATCATTTGAAAGCATTGAATTTCCTTCTAGAAATGTGAACTCCTCCCAACAACTCATCTTGGCCTCTTTCTTCCCTGACCCCCCCGTGACGCCAGGGGTCGGCAACCTGCGGCTCAATCCACATGCGGCGCTTTAGTGCTGTAATTCCCTGGAGCTTGTCAAAAATGTTCGCAAACTGATAAAGATGTGGTGTATTATGTTTTTTTTTTGTTTTGTTTTAAAATGTTTACAATCGTTCTTAAGGTTTTCCAATGCCGTAAAAATGTGTCAAATAAGTATTACATGTAAACATTTCTGTCAATTGATGTTTCCGTCATAGTCTGATGTGGACACTTGTTGAAAAAAAATGGCTGGTGTTTGATAGCACATGGAAAAAAGCGGGTCATAGCTGAGAACAGAAGATTAAACAGTTCTTGGGCTGATTTGTTTGCTTTTTTAAAATTCAAGAGTATCATTGTCATATACATTGTAACACTACACAATGACATTCTTATTCTGTTCACTTGCCCGAGCAGACTTACATTCCACACAATAATAAAGTAGGCAATAAAAAAACATTAAAAGGCAATAAGGGCAGTGATAATAAGGCACTAAAAGGAAAAGACTCACATTCTAAACATAGTATGGAGTGGAAGAAACTATATACATGATAATAGTGCAACACATTATGTAGTGTAAAATACTGTGTAGTTAGCATTTTTCCTGTACTGTGCAGGGTTTGTAATGTGCATGTGGGCATGCGGTAAAGATTAGTGTGTGAGGGATCCGTTCAGAATCATGATGGCCTGTGGGTAGAAGCCGTTAGCCAGACTCGCAGTCCTGACCCTCAGGCTCCTGCAGCATCCGCTTGATGGCAGCAGTTCAAACAGGTTGTGTTGTGGGTGAGTATTGTCCCTGATGAGATTGTGTGATTGGATGTGTTTCATTGCTAACACAGAAGGATTGCCTGCATGTTTGCATTGTTTTGTCCATAACAAAAAAAAAAAAAGAGCTTACATTTTTGATGTGGAGGAGCTGTCTAATGATGGTAAGTCATCAATTGATTAAATGGTAAGAATACAGTCTTTGTAGGTACATATGGGGAAAGACATATGTGTATTCCATTTTGTTGTATTTTTTTTTTCTAAATGTTGAACTTGAAGGAGCAGAGAGAGAAAAAAAAATTGTAGGGAGAGAACCTTGATAAAATAAAAAACGCTCTTATCTTTTGCGACTCTAATAAATGTTTTGCTCCTTAATTGTAATTTCAAATTCTTCTGAGACACAATATTATGCCTTGCCAAATAGTGATATTTTTTCATCCTTTGGACAATAAAAGTCCAAAAACTGGACAAATACTGCCACCCCACCCAAAGACATAAGACATGATCAGAATGGCCAGGATGCCCTCGACTGAGCACTCTAGGTCTTAGTAGGGTATCTTTAAAGATATGTCCATGAAAGTGGACAGAAATGAATGAGGTCTCAGGAGGATATTTTGGCAAAATCATTTAAATTTACACGGAAGTCAATAACAATTGTTGACTCATCACCGAGGAAAAATGACGGACAAGTAGTTTGGATCCCCGCTATGGCATTCCTGAATTGAGTTTTCTGTCTTGTCCTCTTTCTTTCCTGAGTACAAGCTTCAACCCGCCTCCCCCTCTTTCCTCCCAAGATGCCACCTCGCCTGCAGCCAAGTTGGTAGCTGCCCGTCCCCTGACCCACAATGCGGCTTCCTTGGATGTGTATATGCAAGGTGGGGGCAGGCCTACGCCGCTTCTCTGAGTGCGGTCAGGCCGTGTTTACATCTGTCTGGCCCTGGAGCCTGCAACTTGGACCTGGATAACACCCAGAAGACTGCTGAGGAACCTGGGGATCAACTCTTACTCATGGCACAAACTTACCTATATACTCATGAATAGCCTCCAGTTTCACACAGCCATGTGTCCCTTTGCATAACCCTCTCTCGTACTGCGGGTGTCTCAAGTCAAACGCGATTCTAAATTCCCATACGAAAGGAAATAAACTGATTGTGGTTGTTCACTGCCATTGATGGGTATACTTGTCAATTACATTTTAAAAGGGATGGGCTTCAAAAGTGTTTAATGCTATTCAGTGAAAAATGTCAATCTTGGAAACAATTTTGCTGATGCACAATCACCAGTAGATGGTGTTGATGCCCCATTTTAAATATGCGATCAGAACACCTTGATTTTCTTTAGTCTTTTGCCAAATAATTATGATATTTCAACAAATTTGTTCAAATATGTTTTTGACTTTAGGCGTTTATTATAGCTGCATTTTCATTTTAGTTATACTGTATCTTGCAAAATAAAAGCAGTATTTCTACAATTTCAACTAAGGCTGCACAATTGATCGAGTTTTAATCGTGATCACAATATTGGCTGCCATGATTAATTAAGCTGATCCACAGCGATATCAACATTTAAAAAGTCAAGCACTTTTTTTGATTACAAGTCAAATCAAGCACTACAACCTGAAGGCAATATTTCCCACATTTGCATGACAAAAGCCTCTTTTTTTTCACCCTGCTATATTATTTACCAATGTGAAATGGCGTTGAGTTTATCACCCGATACCTCATATATACAAAGCTAGCTGTCAATTGAGACCCATTTCGAAAAATCCAATTGGCAAAAAATGGGAATAAATTCACTTTGAAATGACCAAAACTGACATTTTGACTGCTAATTGATTAAATCTAAAGTAAATAATGTGCTTGATTCTAAGTAGGCTTATTTTTTAATCATGCAGCCCTAATTTCAACCAACTTAGCACAATTACCATTTGTTTGTGATGCGCCAGCCCGCGCACAACACAAGCTGCACATGCATGACGGCCTCCTTGTAGAACAAGGTTACACTTATATTCCCCTTACAGGAAAGTCCATTATTGTTGTTGACATACCAATAGGGACAAGTGCAGGTGTGTGCAAACTATGGGCTGGAGGACACATGCCACCCGTTAAGCTGTTCAACTATCAGAATTATTATTATTATTATTATTATTATTATTATTATTATTATTATTATTATTATTATTGTTGTTGTTGTTGTTGTTGTTATCATCATCATCATCATCATCATCATCATTATTATTATTATTATTATAAATGATCAATCAGGAGGAGAGTGGTGTCGTCAATAACCTGAAGGATAGCGGAACTATCAGTACTTTGAAATAGTACCTGTTAGCATTTTTTTTTTTTTTAAATAGCTGTATTTTGTTTGTTTCATTCTCAGTTATTGGAAGAGTCATTTCAATAAAGAGTTAATACATAGAAGTATTGAAATGAAAGAACATGTATCCTGCTTTTTTTTTTTTTTACCTTTAATGAGGTGGATTATCGAAACTTTCCACCCATCTGCTCCTGCTTTTGTTGAATTTTAGAATCCTTTGCGGCCCTCGGGTCAAAAGGTTTGCCCATCCCTGGATTAGTTTTTGAATTTTCGCTCTGGCATTCCTAAATAGAGTTTTTATTTTCTTCTTGTACCTTTGTACATTTTATATTGGTTGTCTGCCATCCACATTTGATAAATCTGTACGTTAGGTTAATTGAAGACTCGAAACAGGTGCAGATGTAAAAATGGACGGTCATTAGTCGGTTTTGTCTGCTCATTGACTGGCGACAAGTGTGTACTCGTGTACGGTCGTTTGGGATTGGCTAAAGCGCATCCGCAACATCTAATGAGGATAAGCGGTATAGGAAATCGATGGATGGATAGGCTTATCCCATCCTATTGTTGTCGGTTTTTGACCTCCGGATTTTCTTCGCCACTTCGAAAGGCCACTGATTTTCTACTGTTTTTTTCTTTTTTTTTAATGGAAAAAAAAGTGTGCTCTTTCCCAGGCTTGTCTTCATATCAGGAAAACTAAGGAGATTTTCTTGCATGTTAGCAAAACTGCAGATTGTTTTTTTTTTTCTCTCTGATTGAATGCCTACAGTGAGGATTTGTTTGTCTGAGATATGTTTAACATGCGCTAATCCACCAGAAGAAGAGAGTGAATTGAAAAGCGACGCTTGCTGTACATGACAAACAGTGTGATCTGCCTTTTGTTTTTGGGAACTGATGAATATGCATGTGGTCCCACGAGTGGCAGAGATTGGGGGGTGGGGGGTGGGGGGCTCCGAGGAGCATGTTAAACAATGGAGTTACATCTCTGACACGGATCCACCGCAAGGCTGGGATTAAAGTCAGCGCGGAGAGCCGCGCGTGGTGGAAGATGGGGAAAATGGATCGGGATGGAGAGCGGAGCGATAAAGAGCGGATTGGCTGCTTATCTATTGAAGAACGGAAGCCTCGGGGAGATGAGGAGGGAGGCAAGGGTGGCGAAAAGATGGCGAGGAGGGGGATATTCGTCAGTCTGATGTATTTAATTTCTTTTGCTGTTAGTGAATCATCAAGGGGATGATCCAAGAGCGGATCAAAAGATTGAGTCGGGGAACCAGAGAAAAGCAGATTAATGCATCGGAACAAAGGAGCAGTCTCACCAAGATGCACCCCCCACCTTCTCACTTTTTTTTTTTTTTTTTTTTTTGGCCAACTATTTTTTTCTCACCGTCGACAACTCTGTTTATATATCTTGAAAAAGTACAGAAAGACATAAACAACAGTCAAAATGTCCACACAACCGCGCCTTGTAAACAAATTCAGTGGGGACACGCTTGACTTGAGGGGATTCTGGTTCTTCAGTCAAATCCAAAATGTTCCCGCATTTTTTATATGCTTCATCACTGTTCTGTCATGCGGCTCCCCGCGGGACTGAAGGCAGACCGCTTGTTTAGTCTCAAATGCTGTCGTTCACTGAATCCTCGGGAACTTTATAGGAAAGGATCCCACAGATCACAGCAGCGGATGTGCAATGAACAGTTTCAGTAGGACACGTGGAAGCCAATTCTGGACCGTTTAGTGTATAGCCATAGCATAGTTCCCCTTGAGTGGCACTGACGTGACTGACTGTCTGGCTTGTTTGGATTGGCTATTGCTGTGGGCACGCTGCTCTCAGGTTCACTTTAAGGTCTCCTCATCCCTACGTCTTTCCTCCCAGTGGCACCTCAACAGGTTTTCCATGGGACAACCAAAGGGAAGTCACTCAAAATGTTGGTGGCACACCAAAACTAAAATTGATGATTAAATGCTCCGGAAAGTAGTCTGTGAAGTACATGATTAAGGTGATGCAACACCCAGTATTGTGTATGTGTGAGAATGGGGACTTCATGTCAGCAGATGGTCTGAATCGGGGTGCCCAAGTCCGATCCTTGGGAGCCCCCATCCAGCCTGTTTTTGAGGTATATTTTCCTCAAACACACCCGATTCAAATGTTTAGCTTCTTATACGTATTTTGGGGGAAGATCACAGTATTCGTCTGAAAAATTACGATTAATTTGGCCAAACCTGTGACAAAAATGGGATTTGAATTTGTCCCCACCTTTCCCTTCCCTCAAGTCAGAACCCAGAGTGGTGTGTAATGTCGTCCAAACTCACGAGTGGTTGACGGTCAATATTGACATTGGTCTGAGTGTCTCTGTAGAATTGGGCAATAAAGCCACAGCCCCCCGTACATGTCATCTGGATATAGCCTACGTCTGTATTTCGCACAGACAGCCAGAGGCATGACCGAAGCGCTGACCCCACTTTGGGTATTTTCTCATCCTCCTGCTGGTTAAGGAATCCGTTCCCAGTCCTGCGAGCCAACATGCGGTGATGGATAGACGTGAGATATTGTCACTGATACTTGAGTTTTTAGGTGCATCGTTAATCGCTATTTGCCAAATGACTGCTAACTCGGAGATTGTATTTTAAAGCTTCGCTCCTGACAGTTGGCACGTCTGGAAAGAGACAAAGAGCATCGCATGCATGTGCTTCTCTGTGTAGTTGCCTTTGTGCGTTTGTCAGCATAAACACCTAGCGTTGAAGGAGACAAGCTGCCTCCTGACAGCTATTTGCTAGTTTTTGTCTCTCCGTGCCCTGTCTAACTTCCTGTCTTTCTCCCTCTTCCCAAATTACTTCTGTGTAGTTGCTATGGTTGTGTATTTGTCGTTTTTCCAGTAATGGTCATGTATTTCTCACCTTTTCTGAGTTCTAAAAATGGGTTAACTCGTTCAAGACCAAATATGTCTTTTTTGGTTTGTTTTTTACTAAATCCAAACATTCAATCCAAGATATATATATATATATATATATATATATATATATATATATATATATATATATATATATATATATATATATATATATATATATATATATATATATATATATATATATATATATATTAATTTATTCAAGTCATCAATTAGCACTTAGTTACCTGATAAAAACAAATACGTTGGCACTTAATTACCCAACTAATTACTGGGCTATCCAAACTTTTTTGTTTGAGGGCTACATCCATAAAAATATTCAAATGATTATAAATTGCTACATACAGAAAATGGAAGATGATATTTACACAATAGTGTTTTGAATACAAATTGCAGTAAATATTTTTTTCTAATCTTTTTATTTTTAGAAAAGCTCCACACTATAAATATTATTTTATTTGTAGTATTGGCACCACTTTTAGACACTGTAACTTCTCCTTTATTTTTCACTGGCCTTGAAGGCTTACAAATGTCATTTTTAACTCATTCACTCCCAAAGACACATTTTTATGTTTGTATCCATTTAATTCCATGTACTTATTTTTAACTTTTCATTATATTTTTTTAAAGTGTTTAGCTAAAGAAGGGTCTATAAATGGCTGGTGCTAAATGAATTTGTCAATTAAGTAATCAATTACTTTAGGTAATTAATGACTACAGTAATTGATTGCTTTAGTACATTAAATATTGTAACGCTTAAGTAATTACGTATAAGTACTAGAGTAATTCATTTCTCTAAAATGTCTGTTCTAAGGTAATAAAAGTAATTGTTGACTTTAGGTTTTAGTGTACTAAAATAATTGATTTATTTATTATTATTATTTATTTACCTAAATAAATTATTTTAGTACATTTTTACCACTTTTTTTGGTCATGTTAATGAGTAATGCCTCAAGTATGCAATTACTTTAGTACTTACGTACTTTTATTATCTAAGTTGCATTACTTTAGTACCTAAGTTCTAAGTACCTAAGTAATCAATTACTGTCAATTTAACACCAGCTATTTTTAGACTTTTGGACACAGTTAAATAACTGTCTGGGACTGACTATCTGGACATAAAAAGAAAAAAAAAAAAAAACATAAAAATATGTATTTGGGATTGAATGGGCAAATATATGCTGCAGGCTGATGAAAAATGGTCGGTGGGCTGAAAATGTCCCCAAGGGTTGTAATTTGGACACCCCTACCTGATGTCACTTTAATTGAAAGTAAGACAAACGTTTGATTTGATTGATTTATTTTTTTACTGTCTTTTACTGTCTTCGTGTGGGTTGGATGTTTTTGGTCTTGAAGAAACTTGCCCACACGGATTTGTGATGTCACAAATGTTAAATGAACTGGATACTCACCCCCAGTTCCTGTGGGTGTAAAAATCAGATGTGGCATCGGTGGCTCTTATTGATAGATACACTAAAAACGCATGCGTGAACACGTGTTCTGAGCGAAGGAAAAATACACCCATTTTTCCTGTTCATATTTAATAACCGCGCCTCCATTTTAGGGTGCACCTGCACTCAATATGAGCCCTCTGGCCTCTCCACCACATCACTCACACTCAAACACACACTCACACAACCTGTTCATGTGTTTTTGAGCAGCCCTTGGCCAGACCGTGTGTCATGCCTCCACCGAAAGGAATTACACATGAGTACCCCCCCCTCCTACGCCGACTCTTTTCTCTTTCATTCAAGCAGGAGTTTCAATTACAACAGGATTTCCTGCACATTTACGTTTCCTTCGCTTGTGAAGCACATGTGCTCAATTGGCTCAAAAAGTAAAGCTGGAAATGCTGGGAGAGTAACACAAATAAAAGGGTACCAGTTGTCATTACTGTACCTCACATCAGTTGTCAGAAAAAAATGATGGGGATGATGTTGGGATGCTTATAACAGGCTTATTGTTACAAGAAAAAAATATACTGTACTTGAGCTTTGTTGGTTAAAAAAAAACAAATAAAACTTACTATACATGGTCACCCTCTGCGCAGAAAAGAAAAGAAAAGAAAAAATAGGCTTACTAAGCCTTGCTATACAATATAATTTTTTAGGAAATTAAAGCCTTACTTAGCACACCCTTTTTATCCAAACAAAATCTTACTATACGTTGTCATTTTTCAGGAAAATTAAAAACCTTACTTGGTCGTATTAAAAAGAAAGTCTTACTATATATGGTCGTGCCGGCAATATATGGTCATTCTTCTATTTTTTTTTTTTAATAGCCCTACTCAAAAATATGCTCCAGCCACATTCTATACATGGTCATTTATGCCGTTCTATACATGTTAATTTCTAGGAAATTAGCCTTACTTTACATTGTCTTTTTAATCAGAGACAAGGCTCCTTACAATAAATGATTGTTTTAAGAAAAAAAATGCCTTTCCTTCAAAGAAAAAAATCCTTACAATACATGGTGGGGGTTTTTTCAGAAAAAAGTCTTACATTAATGACCTTTATTTATTTATTTTAAATCCAAAAAGTTTTTTATTTTTTTTTTATTCATTTATTTATTTTCAAAAAAATAAAGCCTTAAGCTCATAGTCTTTCTTCTCAGAGAAAAAAAAAACTTTTACTTTACATGTTTTTTTTTTTCTCCTCAAAAAAGCCTTACTATACAGTTGTTATTTCCTTTCCCCCAAAAAGAAAGCCTTATTATACATGGTCTTTTTTTTTTTTTTTCAGAAAAAGCCCCAATTACCTTATCATACATGCCTTACTATGCATACATGGCAATTTTCTAATGAATATGAATTTGGCAAATAATATCCAATTCATTTGGCTGTTTCCAGCCATCTTGTCAGACCTTAAGAAGCGATCCCGTTCAACGAGCCGACTTATTTTGGCCTCTTGGCCGACACCGATCCGAGTCCGCGCGTTTCCTCTTTTCGCTTCACGTTAGCCCCGACGTCTCCCGGCTTCCGCTCGGCTGCATCTCCGAGGCGACGGCCGGCTTGGCCTACTGCGCTTCATGCCTAAAGGCTACCGGACTTGTGGGTCTTCTGTCCTCAGAGCTTTGCGGCCAGAGGTTGTCCTTCCATATTGATTCTGACCAAACCTCGACAGCTTGTTTTTTTCATGAGCTCTGTCTGCTTAAGTTAGCCCGTGGTGACTTCCTCTCCGTTTTCCAAAGCCAAGGGCTGTTCCAAGAAAGTCAACTTCTGGGGCTTTCCTGGGGAATCAAATGAAAACACTCCTACCTGCCTCACACTTTGAAACCCCAAATATCCCATGCAGTCTGTGAACAAAAAATCCTACCTAGTGAACAATCAAAATATGCCGGAATGTGCCAGGAAAAGCAGCCAGTAAGCCTCAGTGTGTGTGTAACCCTCTAAATAAAGGTGGTGGTGGGACATGTGGTTGACCATAATTACACAGGGCCTGTTAAAGCCTCGGGTCCATGTCTGTGTGTGTCTGCCTGATTGTCCAACGCAATCCCAAAATCATACTCAGATGGTGAAGCGGATCGCAATCATTTGATGGACAAGCTGTTATGTAACTAAATCGTACACGCAGATCCGATACGGCGCTCGGTCCAGTGTATAAATGCAATTTAACGCTCCTGTTGTGTTTGTTTGGCAATTGTGTCTCTGGGTCACTTTGACTCGGGGCGTATTGAATCAGACAAATGTGTCAAAAATGTGCATAATCCAAATCCGATATTTTGTTTTACCCATTTCTATGAAATTTTCAAGGACAGCAATAATGTTTCTGGTTCAATATGACCCGGAGGGTTATGTGTTTAAACTAAAGTGTCAAAAATCCTTACAAAATCCCTAACACAATAATTTGTACCTGTGTGTTCTCTGGAATAGAACATCCAATGTCAATTTGACCCACGCTCATATGTAATTATCCAAACGTTTCAGAAGCTTTTTTTGTGTGTGTGTAATCCTGCAAACTAACAAATATTGAGATCCCCCAGAAAAAGCAAAATTATTCTATATCGCTATACATACACATATAGGTTATACATGGTTGGTTTTTTTGGGGGGAAATAATGTCTTACTACACATGGTCACCCACCTCACTCACCCCGCACCTAAAGCCTTACCATACATGGTCATGAAAAAACAAACAAACAAAAAAACCTCATAAAAATAAAAAAGCCTACTGTGGCCTTTTTTAACTCTTTATATGCATGGTGTTTTATTTTTAAAAGCCTTACTATAAATGATTGTTTTGTTTTTTTTTGTTCCCCCCAAAAAAGTCTTACTAGACATGTTTCTTCTATTTAAAAAAAAGCGCCTTACTTCCACCAAGCCCTGGTTTAAAAAAAAACAAAACAAAAAAAAACTTTCTCTACATGGGCATTTAAAAAAAAAAGAAAAGCCTTATGCACTTTTTTTCTCCCCCACTACATGGTCATTTTTTGTTTCTCTGAAAAATAAATAAATAAATAAATAAATAAATAAATAAATAAATACATAAATAAATAAATAAATAAATAAAGTTTTAGGAAACATGGCCATTAAAAAAACTTGTGGGGTCATTTTGACCCAGGTTTGGCTTACTTGTCAACAAAATTGCTAATGTGTAACAATGCCTGCAAATGCCATTTTCAAAGATATGCTGATTATAGATAAGCCAAGCAGTGAAAAACCACATCTAACATATACTTTCACTTTAAAACGGGTCAGTTTGAGCCACAACAAAACAGGAGAATTGATCAGCTCACAATGAGCACACGTGGAAACGCGGAAGACGCCCGCCGTCAGACCTCATCAGACTGTTTTTAGTCCCTTCGGCGATGTGTATTTTCATCTCCGCCGAGTGCATGTTCACATGCTAAATCTCCATCTGGCTACTGTGAAATGAAGTTCACAGCATTGGAGTTGAGATGTAAACACACATTCACACAGTGTTCTCTTTCTCGCTAAGCTGCAGAGACAGACATTTACCAAACTGTGCTGTATGTCGCATGTCCGTACCAGCCAAGAATGCTTCAATGGTGTTGTGTGTGTGTATGTGTGCGTGTGTGTGAGCATAGCCAAGATTTTCTTTCTTACACATGAGGCATAACTGCTCCAAGCAGCCAAAATAACGCTGCAAATTCTATACTCACCCGCATGGCACAATTTGTTCCAAAAGCTGTTATACAAATAGCAGCCAGACAAGACAACTCAAAGCAGCTCGTCCTATTAGTGTTAACAGGCCAACTGCCATAAGAAGAAACGCGTAAGAGTTTTAATACCTTGTTTTCACACAAGCAAGTATTTTTGCCCCAGTTTATAAAAGCCAAATGGCAAAAGCGTGTTTGAGACAGCCGAGCTTTTTGGTGGAGACGCGAGTCTTTGACTTGGTGTTATTGAAGCCATCGTGCCTCTGGTTCCCCCGCCCTCGCCATCATCCTCCTCTTGTGGTTTGGCATCGGAGACCGGCGCTTGGTGCGGTGGAACCCGGAACATACATGGGGTTTTTGCTAGAGGTGTGCCCAAAAAACAAACAAAGAAAAAAAAAAATCCCAAAACAATCAACATTTTCATTGTTACGTTCCCATATAAACAAAGTAGAGATTGAACTTCAATTTGTTTGTTGCTCTTTCTCCTTTTTGAATGTTAAAAATTAAATACACAATTAGTGTATATATATATATATATATATATATATATATATATATATATATATATATATATATATATATATATATATATATATATATATATATATATATATATCCGTAGTGTTTAAGTTTCCGGCTACAGGATGTTCCATTTTAAGGAATTGATTATTAATGTATTATAGGCATAGAAAATTTAATGCATACGATTTCTTTTTCAGAGTTTGGGAATTTCCGTTTGACAGAGGTCTGTAGGAGGGAATTTTTACTATAATCTGCAAATTTTGGCCAATATTTGTAGGGTCGTAAATTGCCAGTACAATCAGATGGCTGATTAACCAGTCTGCCACTAATAAAAAGGATTAAATCCCATTAAAAAAAAATGCATTAATTTTCCGCTTTTCCGGCATTGCCCTCCATTTCCAAAGCTCAAATCATTACAGATGAGCAACTGCCACCTTCTCATAACACACCTCGCTCCTGTGACACTCTTGTGTTAGAATTTCCCAAGTGGACACTGGACATTTTCCCTTAGAGTTAGTCCACATGTTAAATGCGATAATGTATTTCAAGCCTCCATGATAAAAGCTAGCCAACTGCTGCTACATGCGCCACGCTTACATCTCCATATTTTTAAAATCTTCCTATGCACCACTGGGCCTCATTAAAGATTCAGGAGAAACAAATGAAACACTCTCTTAAAAGCTTCAACCAATAGGCTTTTACAAGCTTCCCAGGCTGCACTCGATTAACAAGCTGGCCTAAAGTGTTCCAGACAGGAGGAAATACAGCTCTGAAAGAATGCTCAAGTTAAACACTTTCCCTCTGCTGCGACAGAATGCATCGCATTGATATAGATATATACTCATTTTGTTTATTGCTTGCGGAAATCGAGTTGGTGCCACAGACGTAATTTTCAGATCGGCGGGGCCATGAAGACAGATGAGTGACGGTTGAAGATCGCGCGGAGCTTTTGATGAACAGCGGGGCTTCATCGCACGCTTGAGGTGCCTCCAACGCTTAGCGTCATTGCCACTTAGTCCAAACAAAGGACACCAGCTCTCGTCATCTGGGAAATGTGGAAAGATATGAGCTTCCATCCCCAGAATCGCTTTTTGACTTACATAACAGTAAAGATTAGGAATGGGACGAGACACAAATCCCACGGGACGAGATGCTTCACGAGATTGAGTCCACGAGAACGAGACCAGACTTTTGCTGAATTTGTAATATAAAATATATAATGCCTTTCTTTTAAACTGAACAATCTAGTGTAATCATAAAAGCAGAGAGTCATGGTTAATTTTCAGCTGCAGCTGAAATCTGCATTTTGTTTTAATCTTTGCTTGTTGAAAAATAAATATAAATGTTCCACATTTATACTCATTTATTTATTATATGTAATATCATTTATTATATTTAATAACACATTTCCATTTAATTACGAACGACCATCTTTTCTGATTGTTTGTATAATCAACATTTTTGGTTGACTATAGACTGAGATTTTAGACACCGCTCTCCCCATACATATTGGTCAAGAAAAAGAAAAACCACAGAACACACATTTGAGTCAGTCTGATTTGTTCAAAAGTGATCAGTACAAACGGGAACTGTCTGGCTGTCTGCATCAAAGCGAGTAGTTTGCCTTTACTAGCTATCAGCTAATTTATGCTAGAGGCTGCGCTAAATGCATAATTAAAAACATGATTACGTCGTTTTTTTTACTGCCCTGCAATTGGGAATTGACTTCCAAACAAATGTGTTTGTATCAAGTGGTAAGTTGTGACTTTCCAAAAATGTGTTGCGGTATAAAGTCAATTCTGCGACACGCTTCACGTAACAACTTCATAATAAAAGCTTTTCTTCCAAAATACAAGCATTTATGTCCACGCATTATTTGGTATGCTAACGAGTATTTTGAATTCTCACCAAGTTTGCTTCGTGTTATACAACCATGTACCTACCGCAGTGCCCAAAAAAACACAGAAGAAAAAAACATCCAGTGCCATCGAGGGAAGAGAAATTTGGTGGCATTCTAATCTCTCAAAAACTCTGAGATCTTGTCTCATCCCTAGTAAAGATCAAAAGTCACTCCTTGTCTGACCGACGGCCTCTGGGTGTCACTAGAGATGTTCATGGACCAGTTGGGTACGTGCGACAAGCGGTCTCTTGAGCTTTACGGTTGCCGTGGTGATATCGTCTCCCAGGTGCACCGGTCACATTCACACACTTGTGTCTCTCGGGCGTCAACTCCGTTTGCGCACATGCCTAGACACCGGCATGTGATCCCCGCCTCAACCCCCTAAAATATAGCTTAGACAACCATCATTAGCAGCAGGTCCCCCTGCAGCACAGGTGTCAATCCCCACGCTGCACAGAGCGCACCCAGCTTTTCCACAGGTGTTCCACAACTCCACACCCCCCCACCCACAGCGGGTCCGCTAATGAGAGTGAAAATGAGAACAATGGGGAGAAGAGCTCATGTGGGCTTCGTTGATCTTGTTAATTGCGTCCATGGACGCACTCGGTTCCCTTTGAAGTGTGTCTGAAGAGGCTGACAATTACAGCGCATCATGTACGTGCTGCAAGACAGGCAGCCATCGGAGAAAAGTCATGCTACTATAGCCTGGGTCTGCGCGTGTGTGTGTGTGTTTGTGTGTGTGTATGATGGGGTCTTGTCAGGTGGTTTCAAAGTGTGACAAGAATTGTCCTGTCACACAGCTATGACACAAAAACATGGAAACACTGCTGTGTAGAGGTGGAAATTGTACACTCAATTTTTACTCGTGTCGAATCACACTGTTTAAAAAAAAAGATTGTTCGAAGTAGACGCTAGCTAGCTAGCTAGCTACAGACAGCTGGGGAGCTAGCTGGCTATCTAGTTTTGTCTCTATTCGATTTTAAACAATTAAGTAATTAATGGACAACGAATGAGTTCTCAAATGAATCAATAATCATCCCTGATCATTGATTATTTGTTTTGAGTTCATTTTTAAATGCTGCGATTTTTAGCTTCTCACCATGAAATATTTTTCTTTTCCTGTAGTCCTCCATACTGACTTATTATCTCTGTATTGCTTCAAAACAAAACTTTTACTGTACAAGTCTTTGCTTTAATTGTATTTTTGTCAAAACCAGTAATTGAAACCTACTAATTCATGTTACCAAATTGTCATTTGAGATGTTTTAAATACAAGGATGGACATGAAAATGTGTGTTGTTAATTCTAAATCTATCTATCTATTGTTTTAAATCCAAGGATGGGCATGAAAATGTGTGTTGTTAATTCTAAATCTATCTATCTATCTATCTATCTATCTATCTATCTATCTATCTATCTATCTATCTATCTATCTATCTATCTATCTATCTATCTATCTATCTATCTATCTATCTATCCATCCATCCATCCATCCATCCATCCATCCATCCATCCATCCATCCATCCATCCATCCTTTTGTCAGTATATTCATTCTCTGTGAATCGATCGACATGTTGCATGTAGTCATCTTTGCTTTAAGCATACAAAGCTCTACTGTGTGCAATAGACCGAGATGGTGTATCTACTTTGAGCAACGAAACCTCACCATTCTCTCTTTTTTTTTTTTTTTGTCATAAATCAGATAATGTTACAGTAGCAGACAGCTGCGCTTTGTGACAGACACATATACAGAACGAGAACCCAGCGCTCCCACTCCCACGTCTGAATACAAGTGAGTGGCATAGATGAAATGCACCACTCGGGGCTAACTACAGCTGTAAGATAAATACTGAACCGCATAATGCTTTGGTAGCAGACAGGGATTCGTCTCTGTGTGATAAAGTACAAGTATTCACACTTTCACACACACTTGTCTTAAACTTAGAGTTATGACAAAGGATGTGACTGACTAGGGAACCATAGAAGGGGCTGAACGCTCCCCTCAGTGCTACATTTTCTTCTTTGTACCAATAAAACAGTCACAGTGTGCTTGGCCGCTGTTTCCGTTGTTATTTACAATCAGATAAAGGAGACGCTCTGCGGGAACATAAACGAAGTGAAACCTCATTCATAGCCGAGTAAAATGGCTCACGCAATCGATTTATATAATCAACAGGTGGGTGGCCCTTTGAGTCAAATGCCCGTAAAACCATTGTTATGGTATAGCCGTTTAAAACGGGCATATAAACAACTGAAGCGCTTAAGAAAAAAATATATTCGCTCCATCAACTCAGCAGGCCTTCTTTACAGTCTCGCTGAAGGAAAATGGAAACTTATTTGGAGGGAACATAAATACCGTGGGAATGACTGATATTATAATCGTAAAAACAAACATGCAGAAAAGTGTTAAATGGTGCGAATGTGCGCAAACACACCTCGGAGGAGGTCACCCAACAAGAATGATTGCACGACGGCATCTTGCCAAAGTGCAGACAAATGAGAAAGACACTGAAGGAGCAACAGGAGGCGGAAGAGGAGGAAGGAAAGACCTTACATAGCCGGCAGGAAGAGCTGTGTCAGGACAGGAAGCTCCTTATTTGGGCATGGAGGTTTCCTGCCAGACTAGCAGACTGACATTTCCTCTGCTGCTTGGCTTCTGGAGAATGGATCACATGAAGGCTTGAGGGAGGCTGCGGGGCGCTGAGCCCACAGTCGGGCCGGGCCGCTCTCTGGTTTCAGCTCCCTCCCTCCTTTCCTCTCCCTTTCCAGCTCTCTGCGTAGGGAGCGGATGACTGCTGAAGCACACTTGCCAGGCCAGCATTCAAACTGCCGTACACACACATTGTTCTAACATGTGGATAAGGTCTGCTGCGCTCAAAACGGTTTGGGGATTTATTCCGACTTCAGTCAGGCATTATGGCGGTGTGTCTTTCTACTTTGGAATGAATTGCCGGGTCCCTTGCCAAAGAATTTTTTTTTTTTTTCCCAAATATGAACAGTTAAACTGATGCAGGGAATATATATGGCATTTTTGCCAGGTAGAAACAGTGTGCTACTTCCTTGACTAGTTTAATATTGTACAAAATAAAACATTTAAGATCAAAGATAGGTGAAGTATTTATAAAATAGTTCTAAGCACGGGTTGGTTGGTTTTTCAGTTTTGATCCAAAATTTTGTACTCCAGTCCTGTAGGTGGCACTTATGTACGAGGAGTGTTTGAAAGACACGGGAAGAAGTCAGTTAGTTTGTTCTGAGCGGATTGTACAATGTTAGAGCGGTGGGGCGGTAGAGTTGCGGCGATTTATCAGCAACAAAACATTTTTTGACAATTATTTAATCATTTTGAGACTTGGATTGAATCTTAGCTCTCTAAGTGCCAAGCGTTATCAAGGAAACCTTGAGAGGGCCAGTAAATTTAGCATTTTCTTTGTCAACACCCTGTGGCATTATGGGAAAAGAAAAAACACTATGGTTTTAGCATTTAGCTTCCAAACACGGTCAAAAGTATTTAAAGAATATGTACATTCAAATATTCTTGCAAAACCATTCAGATAAAATTGGAAAATACATCCGAATGTAAGTGCAGGATAAATGCGAAAAACCTTAGCATTATTTGCTATAATGGCATTATGGGGAAAAAAAAATGCTACGTTCTTAGCACTTGGACATTAAAACATGAAGAACCATTCAAACATACTTTTAAATATGTATATGTATTCACATGTACATTAAAAACATTGTTTTTTCCCTGAATGTTCTGAAGTATGCTTATCAACACATTTTAAGCATTGAGCCTACATTTATCCTCACAATGTATTTGCAGGAACGTATTTGCAAGTATCCTCAAATACACTTGCAAAATGAGATGAACATAATATTGAATATGTTCGGACATATATATTAAGTAAACTGTAAAAGCATTGCTTTTTATGATAATGCTACAGGGAATGAACATAAATGTAGGCTAAATGCTAAAAACATAGCCTTTTTTTCCCCCATTATGCTGTGGGGTATGTTTGTCAGCAACCTGTAGCATTATGGGAACAAATGCTATGTTTTAGCATTTAGCCAACGCGTACGTTTGAATGCACTTCATGTTCAAACATATTTCCAAGTACGTATTTGAAAATAGAAAGTGCTGAGCCGTGTTGAGGCTCCCCAAAAAGATGAATAATGCATGACCAAGAAAGTCTATGTATTACCTGATCTTTGGGCACTATTAATGTCAGGAGAGAACATTTAGAAAACAACAGTGGACTTGCTAAATTCCCTGAGAGTAAATTCATCTTCATTTTACTGGTAAAACAGTTAGCCCCCTTTCCAGTGCAGCTTTTAGCCCAGTTTTGTGGCTAGAACACCAGCAGAGCTTTTGAGTCACTACTGGTGATGGAGAACGCTCCCAAGCAGTAGCGTGTAGTGTGAAATGTGTACATACGCACAGCAGCATGTTCAAACATCTACTGATGTTGTGTGTGCATGTGTGTCTGTGTGTGTGTGTGTGCGCGCACAGGTCAAACATTTGGCCTTCGATGTGTGAATTACACTTAACTGCAGGGATATTTCAGTCGTAAAAAAAAAAAAAATGCTCACATGAGCTTACATGTACTCTTTGTAATGTAACACCATTAATGGCAGCTTCACATACATTAGAGGATGAAAATGATTGGAGGGTGAGAGGTTAGGATCTCGCTAGGGTAATTTCACTGAAGTATTTATATCCACGCTATTGAGGCGTTGATAGCACACTGAGTTCATGGTCCGATCGTAGAATAACTCAATGGAAATAAATAGAATAGCTTGCAATAGAATTTGTTTTCAAATACGTTCAGCTTTTCTCGTGGTGTGATTATTGACACGCCGATGTTTCGCGACATTTGGGAGGTCTGTTAAGCTTGTATGCATTGTATGTGCGTGGTAACAATGTGAGGATATGCTTTAATTTTCTGCGGACATCTTGTGTAACTGACAATTTCTTGTCCACTCGTAATAACAATAGCCTATAGGAATTTTTAAATCTATTAACATGTTGTGCTTGGAAAGATGATTTTAAACTGAGTAGAATGCAAAAAGAATTTTGAAAATTAGATGAAGCATTCTGGAGAAATTTAGAAATCCCGGTCTAAAAAATGCTATCATATTGGGTCCATTTTGTGTTCTACTCGAGGATGTCTCTTTGCCTCTTGGTTGACAAGTTTCAATTTGAAATTACCACCAATTTTTCAGCGTAGACAAAATTTTATGACATCAACAGGTCAAATTAGTGCCATGTGTGAAACTCTGACCCCTGCCCTAAAAATCCAATATAAAAAATTATATTCATGAAAAAAAACAAACAGCGCAATAACTTTTTCTTCAGGTTAAAATGTTTAAGATATTAGTGTTAATTAGATCAATTTAAGTTTCTTTTCTTTTTTTTTTTTTTAGCATGAAACATTTCTGTTTCTACCATGATGAGTATTGGTTCACTTTTTTTTTCAGTCACTTTGATGTACTTCAAGTTCAGATTCAGAATAAGCTGTGACCTGTTTTTACCCCTGTAAAAAAGGAAAGTTATCATTTTCTGAAAGTTAATACAAATGGCTTTTTTTTCTTTTGTTAATGTTAAAAAGAATACAATTATTAATATTAATATTATAGATTATGATCTCATTTATTTGGGGGGGCTGGGTGTCTTATATAATCTATAATGGCTAATAATAATTAAACAAAAGCAACAAAAGTGCATACACCTTCCACTGAAAATGTCCAAATTTTCCTTCACTTGTGATTTGTGACTAGTTCAAGTTACAAGGTGTTAAAAAAAAAGCCTCAGTTTAACCGAGTGTGATGCAATAACGCTCTTGCGTTATTGTTTTATTCATTATTTGATTTTACATACATTTGAAAGAACTTCAACTATTTAAGAAGTTAGTTTGGGCGATGGAGGGGTGTATTTCGTCAGTCAGCTAAAATGTCCCCCCGCTCACAGTTGGGTTACTGCAGCGGTCAAGGCTCATGACTTCAGCTTGGCACTAATAACCCGTCAAGAGTTTCACATTAGGAAGCCTAAGAGTCCACATGCAATACACGCTGGGAAAAGCTGACAGATGCTGACATGCCGCTGCATGCCGTCTTGAAGGCTAAATGAGGATGTGACAGGGACGCGGCTCAGCACATGGAGCTAACTGCTAACTAGCCACTCTGATGGCAGTATGACAGAAATAGATTTGAGGGATCACAATGCAGAATTCTGACCACTCTCTTGTGATTTTTGTGATGTTATCCAGCATGTGTGTGCGTGTGTGTGTGTGTGTGTGTGTGCGCACGTGTGTGGGTGTGTGGCATTGGCTGAAGCAGCGGTTGTTAATTTCCTGCCAACAAAAATAAATGAATTACGTAAATATAATATCACAAAGGCACATATACACCCAAAATATTATATATATATTGTGTATATATATATATATATATATATATATATATATATATATATATATATATATATATATATATATATATATATATATATATATATATATATATATATATATATATATATATATATATATATATATATATATATATATATATATATATATATATATATATATATATATATATATATATATATATATATATATATATATATATTGGAGTACCAGTACCCCAAGGGTTACATGGAGACACTTCTGGTGGTACGTCAGATTGTAACAGCGCTTCTGCAGGTATCAGCAAATGTTATTTATGCTGACAGGTACATGTCGTTTTTCTTTTTAAATTAAGAGCAAATTAACTACAATACTGAGGAACAAATTGCCTCTTTACATTCTAGTGATTCATTTGCAAAATGTTGTACGCCTTTATTTTTATATGTTTCATCCTGATGCTTTTTTGCCAGGAAAGAAATCCCTCTCCAGGAATTTCTTAGTAAAATACCCCAAGAGACACCACTATGTTACTCCAAAGTTCCAAAGTTACATTCAGTGCTTAGCAGGGGCCCTATGCTCCCTAGGCGGAACACACTGATGACATCAGTTGGTGTGAAAGTAGCCATTAGTTCCACCTCATCACTATGGGACAAATATAGAAGCAGACATGGAGGACATCTGTACTGAGGAGGCGGAAGATGAAACCTGGCCAGATGATAATACACATTTACAGTTTCACTCCTCCTCCCAAATTCTCACTTCTCCCACTCCCTGGCGATCCCAGCGTCACCCTTGAGACTGTTAGCGCCATATGGTCGCAACATATTGGCACGTGTGACATACATCGTGCATACACACTGCACCTGTTTACCAAAACGCCACACTCTATCCGCACAGGAATTTCCCATTTCTTCTCCCCGTGCCTCCATCTTTTAATGAGGCTAAGCAGCCGCCGGATGACAAGCTGCGCTTTTGTAAAACATCACGTTGCAATATGAAAGCGCATCAGCTCCAGCGCGCGATGTCATTGAAAGCCAAAAGTATGAAACAGTGACACAAACGATTATTCTTCCTACCTCTGTTGTCCCCATTCTGTTATCTTTGGCCCAGAACTGGCGATATTGTGTTGTGTTTCCAGCTGTGTGACTGAAGCTTTTTTTTCATGGCAGACTACATTTTTACTTTTAGAGCAGGTTAGAGATGATTTGTGCTGTTAAGAGGAGCAATGGATATAAAAAATGGGGAAATGATGTCTTAATATGGCCATTGGCAACGTTTTATGTTTTGCCTTGTTTATGACACATGCGATAGAAAATTATAAATGAAGGTGAAGAAGTCAATGCAAGACATATACAGTAGTTTTTGGTTGTGTGTTGGTGTGAGTGTCAGAACTACTCTCTGGGAGCCATTTGCAGGCCATCATCCATTTTTAGTGGCCCAAGACATACCTTAAAAATTAAAAATACTTTCAAAAATACTAATAATATCTTCAAACGTATCCGTAGGCTAAATGCTAAAAATATAGCATTTTTAACCACAGTGCAATAGGGTATTGACTTGTGCAGCAGCAAAAAATATTAATGGTCACCGGAAGGTCATTATAGGACCTAAAAGCTAATAAAAAAAAGCATGTCTTAGCATAATGCTACGAGGAATTGACTTGATTAATTTTCAACTATTTGGTCACTGGAAGTACAGTATAAGGAAGGGGTGAACATCTTTTTTTTATGGGTTACTCACATGAGTACCAGGATGTACTTTTTGATACTTACCCTTCCTGTCATTAAAAAGTCTTCATCAATATCATTCTCATTGTCACTCCCACATTAAGCACGCTCTCTGTGTGCACACAGCAACTGCATTTCTCCACGAGAGCGTTTCTACATCTTGTGTATCCGCAGTGCTGCAATGGTCATTTCCACAGTTCAGAGAGCAACAAACTGGAAAAAGAATGTGATCTACATCCAGATTTACAAAGAAAAAGCCTTCACACACACAAGGTTGTCTTCTCCTTTGCCGATTGATTGGATGAGCTGAAAAGACACTGGTTCTTCTTGTCTGTGCTATTGTCATTGAGACAAAAAGAGCAAACACTTTACTCCTCTTAATTGGCACTGTAACATATGCATAAATATATATTACTGTTTGACTCACAGTTCTATCATTTCACTTAAAAGTTCGAATGAATACTGTATATACTCACCCACAGTAAATGAAGCATGCAATGAAATTTTATCCACGCAAACTTTACAAAAATGGAGCTTGGTTTGTTACCGGAAGTTTAGAAAATGTTTTTTGTTTCCAATTGTGTGAGCTGGTACTCCCAAACAAGCGCAGTTTGACCTTCCAGGGACTCTGTTCAGCTCGGGCTTGGTTGTTGTCATGGGTGAAAGTTAGGGAGGCTACGCAAGTGCGTGTAGTGAAGCATGCAATGTTAGGCATCAATGATTTCTGTCACGCATGCATACCTGCATCCCACTTATTTGCGTGCCTGAGTGTAAGACCTTATGGTATCAACATATGTTTTAATAAATACTAAAAACATAACATTTGTTAACATAATGCCACAGAGCATTTAGGTGTGCAGGCTCAAGGAAAAATAAATAAATAAATAAATAAATACAATTCTAGAATTCGGTCATTGGAAATTCAATAGACAACCTTGTTGTATCTAATGGTATCTACGTACAGTATTGGTAGTTTATGAATCAATTCTAAAAATGTTTGCTGAGCATCTCTTACCTACACTGATGGATTGTTTTTTTTTAATTGTTACTCGAAATAAATAAAAAATACAGAATGTCAGCGGCTCTTGGACAAAAATGTTTGGACAGACTGATCAGGTCTCTGTCAAATATTGATGTAACACCATTAGACAGTGAAGTGGCTCATCATCAGTTTAATTTTAATGAGTAGTAATTGCAGCAGTTCTCATTTTAACATCGTAGGAGAAAATATAAATAAATCTTGAGAAAACATACGCAAGTACTCCTTCTGTAGTGGTCACCCCTGAGTTGGTTTTTATTGTTATTGAAAAAAATTACATAGAATAGGCCTACATGAAAAAAAATAATTGTGTGGAACTGATTTCATTTGATAGTAATTTTGCTCAATCAAATATGTCTTCTTTCAAAGAGATGATTACGGCATTCATAAAATCTTTTTACTGGCTCCCAGTCTGCGTAAGAATATATTTTAAAACTTTGCTACTGGTCAATAAATCACAAAGTAGTTAGGGTCCCGAATACAATAAAGAAACACTAATTGAATATAAACCCAGTAGGGCTCTGAAGTCTGCAGATTTGGGTCAATTAGTGGAGCCCAGAGTTCAAAGCAAACATGGTAAAGCGCCATTTAGCGCTTTTACTCAACACAAATGGAATAAGCTGCCAACAAAAGTAAAGTCAGGCCAAAGTGTAAACACTTTTAAATCCGGGTTAAAAACAGTGTTGTTTTCCTTTTTTTAACGTGATGTCTCTTGTACCTTATAACAATCAGTTTTCCAGGGAGAAAGGGAAACAACTTGAGCCCTCTTACTAGCAATGACACATAAGATCTTATAAAGGCTGGTTTGCATTTCAGAGCGACCCAGGTGCTTTTTGTAAAGCTGTAGTGCACTTGATGGCGTGTTGAAAGGGTGTCATATTTGGAGGTACTTAAGCATGCAAGTGTTTTGTTGTCTGTTCAAAGTCATGTACTTCAAATAAGCACGGCTTATTAAGTCGAGCTAAAGTTGCCAGGACACCTGTAGATGGTTGTGGAGGTGACATGTCAAACGTCTCTTTTGTTTGCCACAAATAATATCAAAGAATCCAAGTCAGTTGTCGCGCAGTCACATCTCGCATGAACATGAAAATGCAAATTCCTCACACGTTTTAACTCAGTGGGTAGTGCAAATTTATTTTCTGGATGGATGTATTTCTGGATGTGAAAGTGGAGCATCTGTTGTTTTAGGTCAGCGATGCTGAATTTGATTTACATCGTCAAAATAGCATATAGATTGACTGGTAGATTTGGACGGAGCTGTACTGTACTGTAGTGCTGTAACTGATGAGCTAATATTTAGGGGCACATCTCAAAAATTTGGAATACTGTCTCGGGAAAGTTGATCGACTCTAAATGTGAAATTTATATTAGGTAGCTTCAACATTCAAATATTGAATGATTTTATTAAACTAATAACTCAGCTATGAATTGAGGAGAGGGCCGTGAAAACGATGCATACAAGTGAGTGAGGGGCTCCAGGGCAAATCCATCTCAGAAATTGTAATTATAATGGTTTTATATGGTCCAAATTTTGGACAATTATTATTTTTGTACACAAAATCTCCCACGTCCAGCTACAATCACATAGAAATGTCAGAATAGTTCCATTTTAAAATGTTTTAATCATCTGCTGGAAATTTCAGCTCCCTAGTGTTTTTTTTCCCCCATTGATTTTTTTATGAAACCAAAAAAAAAAAAAAAATCAAAGGGATTTCCATAATTTGTCACATAATGCCACAAGGGTTAAAGATAAGATTTGATAATTGACTGTATATTTATTATATTTAACCCTAGGCCAGTATTTTATCCAATCCTTTTATCTTTACATTTAAAGGCATTTCACATCAAAGGGAAAGCATTGAAAGAAGACATTAGGGAGCTGAAATTTCACCCAGTGGTGACAACATGTCAAAGTTCAATATGGCACAAACCCTACCAGGAGTGAGCCATCTATTGGCTACAATACTGCAATAATGATTTGAAATAAAATGAGCCCAAAATAATGAAAATACTGCAGAAGAGTGAGAAGTTTAAAATAGCATGGTACAGGTCCTTAAAAAAGGAGCAAAACTCATCTAGTTACTTTAGTGATGCTTTTCTATGAAGTATAATTTGGGTAGCTGCATTCAAGTTTTCCTGAGCACACACCGGCTTTTCACTGCGACAAGATAAATGTTGCAATCTTCCTGAAATGCGAGCGAAGGGGCTGGAAATCAAGTATTTTAAATATAACCTACTTCTCTGAAAAGGATCAACAGGTGTCGGATTTAGGAGGCAGAACAAGAGAAAGCGTAAAGACGACCGTCTTGGCATTCCCCACTGGCAAGACACGAGATGAAAAATCCATTGAGGAAGCGCAAGGCTCGCGACATGAGACCAACGAAGCATATTGAAAACAGATTAGAGAGCAGTCCCTGAGATAAAAGAGGCGATCGGAGCCTGCTTAGCGTACGGCGGGCACCTCGTCTCGGCGGTGGTTGCGGCTAACCTCGCTCGCTCGCTCGCTCGCTCGCTCGCCTATGGCCCGAGACATGTCAAAGGGGGCCGGCGCGAGAGGACGGATGGCGGCCGGCCCTGGAGCCCCTCACTCACTCGCTAACTTGCTCACATTAAAGAGCGCTCTAATCACTGCGGGGACTTGGCCAATGATGTGCTTATCAAACGGCATATTTCAAAAAGGCATCTTAAAAGGCCTGAGGGCCAAGAGGCAATAAGAGCACATTTGTATGTGGATGAAAGGGAAAAGTGTAGACAGACCTTGCATCAGAATATGGAGAAGGGGGGATCATTAGCATCTTACTCGCTAGCAGAGAGGAAGAGAAGAGGCAGAGTGGTGTTACTGGGATGGGCTAGGACGGGATGGCGGAGAAAGGAAACGAGAGAGAGAGAGAGTGGTACTTTGACTCCCCGCTCTTTCCTTTTTTGTATTACACAGTTCCCAAAAAGAATAAGAGAACAAATACATTTTTGAACAAAGGCGTCGCTCTTGATGTGGAAGCCCATCGGGGCGCGAGGTGGCTCCGCTGCGGCTTACAAAAACGAACTGATCCACCGCGCAACTTTCTCCCCCGACAGAAGAGGCTCAGACGGGTCGCCAATCAGAGGACGCGGCACTTTGACGGCCAACACGCTCCGCTCGCATACTTGATGTGTTGGCCGGCCGTCCTCGGAGGGCTTCGCTAATGGACTGTGACACATGCCCCCCCCTCTCCCGGCTGTAACGCGCACCGGTTGAAATGTTTGTCTCCACATGAAAAAGGCTGAAAGGAAACTCAGCCTGTTGTTTTCACAAAAAAAGCGGCCTGCAGCTAAAGCGGCAGAACGGCACTTTAGCGGCAGCCGCAGAACAAAATAATTCCATAAACAAAGAAGCAAGCGACACATTTGTGCCTTTTAAGCGAGCTACATAAAGACCGGGATCGGGATCCGTCTATGAATGCGCCACGCGCTTCGGGTTTGATATCAAAGAGCCCGGCCGAAATACATTCAAATGCACTATGTATGATCTTCTATCTGACGACAAGGTTGAACATTTATGTAAATTTGCTCCATCACAATTCCTCTAAAGTTGAAGAGCCATACATGTCTAGGTTTGAAATTAATTTTGGAAAGATATGCACTCATACGTCATTCATAAACCCAGGGTTGGAACATGAAGTTTAAATACGTTTTTGTGATTGTGGCCATAGCGTTCAACAGGTGCGATATAAAGTGTCAGTATCAGGCCGATAACTGGGTATCAAGGTATCGGTACTCGCGATTAGAGCCGATATTGGTATCGGCTGTTCTCTTTGAGAATTTTTACAAAGTAGAAATTACAAATTAGAAACATACAATAGTAACATTAATTTCATGACATTTTATGGAAAAATACTTTAAAGGTGTTTCTTCAAAATGTCATTGGTTTTTGGTCCTGTGTATCAAATGAATGAGTGGTATCGGTATTTGGTATCAGTTCCAGTGACTACACAAGAGTTGAGTAGTGTTATAAATCTGGAAAAAATACGCTAGTGAAAATCCCTATCGGCCATTTATATGCAATTATAGGAATCTCACGAAAACAAAATGGAAGTTATAAAAATCATTTCATTGATAGTTTTAACAACTTTTTAACTTGTTTTTATAATTGAACAAAACAACCTAAAGATTGGATGTGCATATTTCTTCTTCTGAAATTTAAATAATAAATACCATTAGTAGGAGAATATGGACAAAAAAAATTTTACATTTTTTACCATTCTGGATGATTGTGATTTAAATCCATAAACCCATCAAAGATTTATTTAAAAGGTTAATTCATATAAAAATCAATCCTGTGCAAAATTCTCAGACCATAAACTGTAGTATCATGAGCATGGAGGAAAAATAACTTTTTTAAATATTAAAAGGGATATATTTAGGCATTTACAGAAGCCACAATTTACTATTCTGTCTGTAATTTTTGATAGCTGTGTTTTAATGTCCAACTAATACTTTTAAAAACTCATTTTGTCACTTGTTGTCGACTAAAAATGAAATCACATGTGCTGAAGGATCGGGGAACAACCAATCACAGCTCAGCTTCATCAAATGACCAAACCCAGGAAACAGTTAAGTGTGATTTGTTATATGACCCCTGAGCAGTCATTTTCAGTTGACAGCAAGTGGCAAAACGTGTTTTGAAATGTATTCATTATACATTGAACAAAGAAATTAAGTGTTGCTGCTTAAAAAATGGCTAAACATACAAGCGTCCATTAAACAAAAAATGTTATCACGGCAATATCAATTGATTAAAACAATGACACCCCCCCCCCCCCCCCCCACACACACACACACACACACACACGCACACAGGACAAGATGTAAACTTCCCGCAGCAAGATCCAAACCAGACAGTTTTTGCAATCATGCAACAAGCTGAAGCAAAAAAAAAAAAAAAAATCAAGCATCAGTTCAAACAGTCACAAACGACAACATTATTCATTAAGTAGTCGTTCTAAAAATAACCTCAGCATCACTTGAAGGTATTTTTCAATGGAGGAAAAAATGTGGCAGAAATGTAAGACTCACCTGCATATTTCTGATATTGTGCTATACTGCTATAGTGGCCCAAATGGGTCTAATGGCAAAGCACAAACGCATGCTCAATTTCCACATGGTCAAATTTTAACAGCTACGCACAGCAGCCAGTGTAGGTGGTACACACGCCACAAACACACAAATGCTGATACAAACCTACAGAAAATATCAGACCCAATTTGCAGAGTCAATTTGGGATCAGGAGACCAATTATCTTAATTATTTAGAATTTCACTGCGTTTGCATTTCTCACTAGTTTTGGTTGTCGTCAAAGAACTACATTTCTCTAAAATACGAGATGATTTGCGGGAGTAGAAATCATGGTTGAATGATGAATCCAGCAGTCACTTTAAAGAAATCCACATTTACTGCCAAAAACAGAGTTTTGTGTGTGCGTGTGTGTGGAAGGATTATATTGCTGGCAGGCCAACATGTAAGATTGTGGAGGCAAAAGCTTCAATGAAACCAAGTTAGATAAGCTGAAGAATATCTTGGAGAGTAAAGATGGATGAATTGAGATTAACTGCTCAGTCATGCATTAGTGCTATCGCTGATTGGAGAACAGCGAACTCTGCCATCACGCTGAGCAAATTTGATTCGAAACTCATTCACCGCAAGTCATTTTTAGATCCTCTTTCATCACAGCACTTCAAAAACTTGGAAATATATATATATATATATATATATATATATATATATATATATATATATATATATATATATATATATATATATATATATCTGAAAAATCAGGATTGAATGTCGGATTGAAGACGTAAAAATTCGTCTTTGGCATTGAATGAGTTTTTAAAAAGGAACGAAACGGGCAAAAAAAACAAACAAACAAACAGGTAGGCTAAAATAAAAGAAAGGCACCAAAACAAATGCATAAATATATATATTCACATTTTTATTTATATTTCAATTCTGGGAGGATATCTTTTACACCAAATATCCCATTGGCAGTTAAGCGCATTCATTGTGTTCAGAAGCCAGGAACAGTCACTTGTTTCAACAAACACAAATACAAAATAAAGAAAACCACAAAATAATGAACTGCATGTATCGAACATACAAAAGAATCCCATGCCTACTCAGTAGGTAACGTCAACATTCCGGCTCTTGAAGATGTGGTTATTTACACTTTATAAAAATAGACTTTAAAATGTGATTTTTTTTGCTTACATTCGAATTAAATGAAGCAGTGCCCTCATCCCCTTTTCTTCCCTTCGAGTGTGACTTACATTCTGTAACAAAAATATTCCCTCAGTCCTTAAGGCGAGATCCGGCGCATCCTATCTCGCGCACGCAGCCGATTCAAAACATCAGCAAGGCTTCACAAAAGGCACCAAATAACGGGAGCGTTTGTCCTTTTTGTTCTGTTGTTTTTTTTTTTTCTTGTTGTTTTTTTTGGGCGAGGAGGAAATGCTCTTTTCCTTTTCTCGACTCGTTGATGTCACATGTGAGAAAGATAGAAAAAGAGTACCAGTGGATGATATTTACAAACAGAAACCAACGTCACTCCTACTCATGCTTGAATACGTAAGTGCTTTTTTTTTTGTCTTTTTCCAAATAAAACGGATCACGGCAGCAACACTACATAATAGAGAATGTAGAAAATGTGGCCCTGCTCACTTCAAATAATACAATGCAAATATGCAAATCATTGTTCACATCGATAATATCGAAGAATGGTAAGAACGAAACATGGCACATGTACAATATACATATGTTAGCTTATGTATATCAGTCATTGTCTCTCGTACTGAATGCATGCCTACAATGGCGGATGTGTGTGTGCACTGCAGCTGCTGGCAATCTTCAATTTTTGATTTGGTGTGTACCTGATAGTAAAGAGCTAACAGTGCTGGACACAACTCTTTTTTTTAGTTTGTTTTTGTTCAGTCCTTTTATGCATTTGAAGTGCTGCATTTGTTTGTCAAAGCTGTGGCAGAGAGGAAGGAAAAACCTTGCCCTCGTCCTTGACAATGTGTCCTTCTCTCTCACGTGGACCGATCTCAGGATTGACCCAACGCCGCACAGAGATCAGTCACAAAAGTGCTTCTTTCTTTTCTTTCTTTTTTTTTTATGCGGGGAAACAACAGTCTCTGGAGTTTTTCGACGGCGCCGCGCGTCCCTTCAGAAGGTCCTGCGGAAAGCGATCTTAGCAGATCTCGATTGTCCTGGGGGAGAGGGTGGTCTGCAGGTCTGATAAGGGGGTTGGCACAGGGGAGCTGTAGAGGTTGGAGGCGACCGAAGAAGGGAAAGGAGAGGCGACCTGGGACTGGAAGGTGCTGGACATAGACACTGAAGGATAGGTGGTGGCGATAGAGGGAGACGGGTAGGATGTGTGAGCCGGAGAGGAGTAACAGGAGGTGACGGGGGATGGGTAAGAAGAAACCGGGGAGGGGTAGGAAGCGATGGGCGACGGGTAGCTGGAGGCGGGCGAGGCGGCCGAGACGGGAGCCGACACGGGCAGAGCCCCCGCTTTCTCTGCCTTCTTGTCCTTCTGCCGCAGGTGGATCTTGGTGTGCCTCTTGCGCTCGTCGCTGCGAGCGAACTTGCGTCCGCAGATATCGCAGGCGAAGGGCTTCTCGCCCGTGTGCGTGCGGATGTGCGTCGTCAGGTGGTCGCTGCGGCTGAAGTTGCGCATGCAGATGCGACACTGGAAGGGCTTCTGGCCCGTGTGGATGCGAATGTGGCGCGTCAGCTCGTCGGAGCGCGAGAAACGCCGGTCGCAGGTTTCCACCGGGCAGGCGTAGGGTCTCTCGTGAGGGGGGGTCTTGCTGGGGCGAGTCGGGTACTTGCGCATGCGGCTGGGCTTGATCAGCTGGGATTGATAGACGCTCTTGAGGTCCTGAGAGCCCGTCTGAGTTGCGAAGGCCTTGATGGTCGACAGAGGGGTGAGAGAGGGCTGACTTGACTGACTCTGGAATGGCTTTTGGTCAGGGGGCACGAGGCTGATCTCCCCCTGTTGCTGCGGGAACAGATAGTCGGGAATCATGGGCACGGGAAAGCTCGTGCTGCAGGTTTTACTGTTGGGGTAAGCCGGGGGAGGGTACTGCGCCCCTCCGTTGGAACCGGGAAAGGCTTGACCCTGGTCGGGAAAGATGTCTGAGTTGGGGTTGGAGTATGTCGGGGCTGCCGAGTAGATCGGATTGGGTTCGTTGTGATGAACCGACGAGGTGAGGCTGGAGCTCGGCGACGAGGAAGAGGTAGAAGAGGGCGGAGAGGAGGAAGTCGGGGCGGATGAAGATGAGGAGGATGAGTTTTGCGAGTTGGCGGACGAGACGCTGGAACTCGCAGGAATGTTGCCCATCAGACCGGTGAACAGGCCCAAAATAGGCTCCGCCCAGAGGCTGTTGCTGCAGGTGGTGGCGGTTTCCAGAGTGAAGCGACCCGTGTAGGAGATGGGGGGCAGTCTCGGGGTGGGGTAGGTCTGCTCCCCGACTGTCTTCTCACAGTTGAAAGGAATTTCGGGGAGCGTATCTGCCAGGGGGAAGGCACAAAAGTGTCAAAGGTGTACGATCCTCACTCTTTTTCATTATCATCAAATCATCTTTCTTTTCCTTTCTTTCCTTCGCTAAATCTACCGTCAATATTTTGCTCTTTCCGTTTGACACAAATACGCACACGTGTGTACACGAACACACCTTTTTTTGAGCCAATCAGCCCCAGGCTGATTAATTACGGTAACTGCAGTTGAACTGGTTTTTGGAACGCAATTTTAATGGGGCAATTAAAGTGATTGCAGAAGCAAGTGGTGACACAGAAGTCAACTAACAATCCGCTGGCATCAAAACGAATACTTTGTCAATTACTCTGCCGATAGTTCGATATCATCCTGAGACCCAGCGTATACATTTTTGTCCTGTACAATAGCGGACTATAATTTTTATTTCTTGACTGATTCAAGCAACTCTACTAATGTGCTCCGGAGAGGGCATGCTCGCATTTCTAACGTTGTCTGATGTGTTTGGGTGGGATGCAATTAACTTTGCTGTCTTGCTGAGACAAAACGGACACAACAGTGGACACAAACGAATAGGCTGTCTCTCAGGAAGAGATACGCGTAATGACATAAATATTAAAAGCTAAAGCAACTGTTGCTGGGTTACGCATTACAAAAATCAGATCTTCGAGGGCAAAATTGAAAAAAAAAATTGCTGGACTAAAAAGAAATGCAACATAAAGAATTCCAACGCACTGTCTCAGTCATCTCAAGGTATGAATCTAAACAAGTAGCGCTCTTACCCCCAGCAAGGTGGTCGTACTGCTCCCCTGGCTCCCCGGAGCCGAAACCGGCACCTTCGGGCGCAGAAGCCGTGAGGAAGGGTGTTCCCGCTGAGCTGAGCATCATCACCTCCTCCAGCTTGGGGTAGTTATCCATGGGGGAGTGAGGGAAGTTCAGGGGCTCCGAGATCTGCAGGGCTGGAAGGAGCATCTCGGTCTTGGCTGCAGCCATCCTCTTCTGCTGCCGCCGGAGGTGTCGCGGGGCTGAAGCTGGAGCCGGGAGCCCGGTGAGCGCAGAAGCGTGCGGAGCGGCGGACTGCTGCACGCTGGCTGAGCGCAGGGAAGGAGCCACAGAAGATGCTGTGCTCAGCCTCGTTCTTTGCCTCTCGCGCGCCACTTGTCCTTTTGTTTCCCTTCTCTCTCAGAGTAAAAGATCCACTTGTCTTTCTTTTTTGTTTTTAGAAAAAATCCAAAGTGTCCTTTATACTCATTTGTAAAAATGAATCAACAAAGTGTGTTGTTGTTGTTTTTTTTTAATGTGCAATAATAATAAACTAGCTTTTTGTTTTTTCCAGTCAGGTATTAACCCTCTTGGATTGAATGTTGTTTGTTGACTTTTGTACTTTTGGTGCGATGTTCTTAGTTTGGGAGTTCTATGTGTTTCCCTATCTGCTCTAAATGCTTGCTCTTGTGGGCTCTCAGGGCTGTCTCTGAGCGGAAAGGTTTCCCGCGGCATATAAACCCTCTCTCTGTGACGTAGATGTCCATATACGGGAGGAGGAAGCCCATATTTAGTCACTGCGGTGGAGGACACATGATGCCTGCCGGGAGGGAAAAGAAGAGCGCGCAGAGACTTGATAAAGCTTCAGCAGTAAATTGCAAAGACAACGTGGCTCTTCCTTCGGTGTGTCTTCATATTGTAAAAAGCTCAAGAAAAGACAGCGGCGTAACTCTCGCTCTTCCCCCGGTCTGCCATATATTTCGTTTGGATTTCCCATCTGTGCAGCAGGCTGCGCAGCTGCCGGAAAGCACCGCTCCACCGCGCCTTATAAGGTCATGACCACATAAGGACTGGCTCCGGTGGGGGTTCCAGTTGCCTGCCCTTATTTGGGACTTCCTGAGGCGGCGCTGTTTTGGCACAGAGGGAAGCTGGAGAGTAAAATTATGGCCAGAACCCTCAATAAGTCATGTCAGCAGCTCAGTCGAGACTCTTCTGATTTATTTTCATTTAAAGCTTCATTCATTGAGAGGGACTAATGCACTTTGTGAGACTATGACAAACACAAAGCCGTTGCAATTGGCAACATTTAAGAGGACTAAATAGAATAATTCAATGAATGCCATAAAAGATGGCTTAAATGAATACAAGACTGATTGCGTGAATAATATAATATTGATTAAATAAATAGGAATAATAAATGAGACATAGATAGATAGATAGATAGATAGATAGATAGATAGATAGATAGATAGATAGATAGATAGATAGATAGATAGATAGATAGATAGATAGATAGATAGATAGCGTCTATTGTTTATTAAGCTAGCCTCCATGCCAATAGCTAACCCTAACCATAATGCTAATAACCATGACATTTTTTTGCTACTCACTGTCTGTGAGGTTTAGTTTTTTCCAAAGGCCTAATACGTACAGATATAATCGGACGGCAGGTTAATCAGTCAGGCTCTAGTAAATAGCTAGCTATTTATGTAGCTAGCTAGATGCCTGGCTAACTATCTCGCTGACTTAGGGAGATAGAAAGACAAATAGTTACTGTGCATCAGTGTTTCTCAAATTGTGGTGCTGGTCCTCCTGAGGGGGTGTGAGGCGGAAGTTTAATTCAACAACTTCAACTTTATTAGTATTTTTTATCACTGTCTAAAATGGTAAAAAGCCAAACACCACTATTAATCATAAAACGTTACTATTAATCATTACTAATCATTTCATTCATGACAAAATTCAGCTAATTTTTGTATTTTAAAAAAAATAATCTCGAGGGCCGGATTAAACCCATTTGCGGGCCAGAACCGGCCCGCAGGCCATATGTTTGACACACCTGTCTTAGACAAAGCTATAACCTGTATAAATGTTGTAAAAAAAAAAAAAAAAAAAAAGTCGTTTCAGGATTTTTTTAAACACCTATTTTCCTTGTGTCAATATTAAATACAATTCAGTTTTAGGTATACTTATACAATTTTTACACAGTAGATAGGCAAGTGAGGGGTGGGCTCAAAATGTTTTCTCTTTCTTGGGAGGGGGTCTTTGCAAAATATAACCGAGAAGCACTGCTGTACATACATACATACATACATACATTAAGGATTGGTTGAAGACATTCCATGTTGACTGTACACAACTGCTCTATTTTAAGGCACTCATCATCTTTGCTCTGTGCGAGGATGCTGACAAGGGGAGAGGGTCCACCGGACAGATGTATGTCCCCCACTCGACACTGGGGCCATCTGTCTGCCACTCAGCAGCCTAATGTGCCTTGTCAACAACGCAGCGCTTGGCTGCGAGGACGCCCGCGGGAAGCCATGCTCCTCCTCCAGCTGCAGCTCTAGTGTCGGGCAGCGCAGCAATCTTGCGGCGCAATGAGGAAATCAGTGACTGGCTTTATTATACATGAAATAAAACTTACTGGGGAGCGTGACAAAAGAATCCTCTGTAAATATTTATTTAAGAATATGTTCACACTCCGCACTGGTCATTAACTACTACCAGCCTCTATTATTGAGTCTTCTGACTACGTACACTTGTTGTGGTCACGTTTGATAGCACAAGATATGGTCTGCAAAAGATGACTTTCCTTTTAACTCCTTTAATCACAAAGATGTACTCCTTTGTATCTTTCCAGATTCTTGGACATTCAATCCTGGTATTTCGGTTATTCATTTATTTGTTTATTTATACGGAAAACTGTTTTGGTATGAATTGTGTTAACTCTTGTGCACACGCTTTGCAAACTACTCACATTGTATTTTTTTTCTCTAATTTTGTAAATGTTCCTAAAGGCACAATAATTAAAGTTATTTGTAAATGTTTTTTTTCCTTCAACCACTCAAATTGTTCACTGGCATCAATTGTAACCGTACATATTAGGTTAAATGTATTGACAGTAGGTTAAATGTATTTGTTTAAAAAAAAAAGATCTGTAAATTGAATGTCTGGACTGTAAAAACGTATGAATACACCTTGGGATTGAATGAGTTAATAGAGGACAAAGTTTGGAAATTATTGTGGTCTTTTTGTTCTTAATACAAAAACCTGGCATTTGTAGATGTGGCAGGGTGTGTAGACTTTTGATAAGTACTGCAGGTAGGCTGGCATGTAGGTAGAACTTATTAGTTCAGCGAGGGAAATATATTAATCAAAACTAAATATTATTGTCTCTGTGATTGCAGATTTTATATTGAATCTCAAATTACACCGGTCTTCGAAAAGATAATATTTTCAGGATAACATTGTCTCACAGAATATTCTCTCTGTGTTTACTTCTGTCACATACAGTATTAATAATAATTTGGAGCAGAGGCTCACCAAATCCAAAATAAGCTGAGGGTGTAGCTGGAAAATGTGTAATGCTGTTTATGTGTGTGGTGACTTTTTGATGATGGTGCTGAGCATCAGTAAAACAGAAGTCCAATTTTTTTTTTTTTTGCGTCATAAAAGTGACATCTCTCCTGAAAGGTTGGAAGTTTGGGAAGGAAAAAAAATAAAAACACAAGTCAGAACACGATGATGGAGAGTTACACAACACGACGCCTCCTGCGTAGGGGAGGTGATGACACCAAACCCAAACTCCCGCCCACATCCTCTGGCCGTAAGGTACCGAGGTCATTATATTTGTGGCGCAGCCAAGACGATGGAGCGCCGAGAGCAGATGAAAGAAGTCATCATTTGATGACACTGTAATAAAATCAAGTTGGGGGGGAAAGTGTGGGAAAAGCAATAAAGTAATAAAGATGATAAACAGTTTCCAGTGCTTGTCTGGGCCTCCCTTTACTCTGATGCATGAAAAGTGAAGCCGAGTGTTGGGAGGGCAACGTCAAGGAAATCAGTATGTGCCCTGATAGGAACACTTATTGTAATTTTGCATGATTGCGTGTGGATTCCAGACAGCTGCTTTACATCCTATGTGCTCCAGTCGTTACCCGCACAATTAAGTCTGGGGAGTTCTCCTTTGATGAAACCAGACAGGCGCTCCCATTATAGTATCCTCAAGACACGCCCCTCATCACACACAAGTGCTCTTTAATAGTTTAGCACTTGCTACATTGTAATATGTATCGTGGAACCTCGACATGTAATGGAAAATCAGTGAGGTTGTCCATTTCCTTCTTTTGGTCATTTGGGCATAATTTAAGAGCGAGTGAACAAGCCTGACATGGCTTGAGAGCTCACAAAACATCAGGGGAAAATTACTTGGAGGTGTGGCTCGTTTATTTATTTATTTATTGTGGACTAATTGCGACGCTTTTCAGGTTTAGACTCAGCATGCATTGTAAGCAGATGATGGAGTGAAAGTGAATTTCATATGACATGCGCATGTAAAGTTTTAAGCATCACAAAAATAAATAAAAATCAAATGGAAAAAAAATGATGTATTTTTAAACAAAATCTCTGTCAAGGCCTGAACCCTTGCTGTTCTTTGGGAAATGCATTCACACTTTTTGTACATGCCGCTTAAAACTTGTCATACACCCCTCGTGTGTGAGTGCGTGACATATACAGTATACCATATGAGTATATATCTATCTATCGATCTATCTGTCTATCTATCTTTCTATCTATCTATCTATCTATCTATCTATCTATCTATCTATCTATCTATCTATATATATATATATCTATCTATCTATCTATCTATCTATCTATCTATATATATATATATATATATATATATATATATATATATATATATATATATATATATATATATATATATATATATATATATATATATATATATATATATATATATATATATATATATATATATATATATGAGTTATTGCTATATTCTAATCCTACAGAAAATTCCAGTTAAAATGATGTATTATACATAGTGGTAGCTCAAAAATAGGTGAGGTTACAGCACTTTGAATGTTGCCAAGTCGAAATCCTTAGTGTTGAGAAAAACACGTTAAAAAAAAAAAAAACACCAGGAGGGAGGGATGCAGAGACTGAAAGTGTCTGGACCTTGTTTTTGGAGAGCATAGAATCCACTTGCGGTAAAATTGCATGGAGGTGGAGAGTGGTGAAATTTAAGAGGATAAATTAAATAAGGATCCGGTGTTGGTGGCTGTGCGACACACTAGGGGAGTTGATAATTAAATAGCAGAGACCTGATTGTTTTGGGTTGAGTGATAGGCTGAATATTAGCCAGAGAGTGGAGAGCAGAGGCGCAGAGAACATTATCAAGATGTGATTTCTCGGCCTGAGTTTTCAATGACGCCGCCAGGGCCATGCTGTCTGACATTTTACCATGCCGTACTTATGATTAACCAAACGGCGGCAGTTAGCTGATACCTCGACATTTTCAGGGGCCTACAAACATCTCATAAAAACATGAGTTATGGTGTTAAAGTGGTCAAAATGGTGAACTATCATATTAAATCTTTCAGACTACAAACTGCACAGGATGAGCAACTGTCCCTAAAGGTAGGCCTATTTTTGTAAATGTCCATATATAGGCTGAACCGGGTTATAACGCCCACCATTGTATTATATATATATATCACATTGGGTTATAAAATGTATCATTTGCAAGTTGTCCTCAACATTTAAAATTTTGGGGTAAAAATAACAATCATTTTTTGTTTCCAATATCTCTTTTGAATGTTTTCTGTTACTTATTTCAAAACTAGTTATAAGCGTGACAAACACACTTAAAATTTATTTGGTTTTATGATCATACCGGCCCTCTGAAAAAAACTATAACTACAATGCGGCCCCCGATAAATATGAGTTAGACACCCCTGATGTAGCTCATTGTCCACAATACAATGCAGTGTATAACATCATACCACCTGTTGCTTCCCTCAAGCAGACTTGACTGAGGAATGCGGACCTGAGGTGAGCCAGCACATGATTATACCTTGAAAGATCACAAGGTTTGCCTTTTACTGCTCCAGTTGACCCACTGAGTGCTTCGGGCCGCGATGACGTTTGAAAAACGATCTGCTCACACTTCACAGTCACCGCAGGGCTCCCGCTCCCTCCGAGGTTGTGGAGGTGGACCGGTGTCAGCGTATCACATAAAAACAGGACCCGGGCGTCCAATGGCTTCTCTATCTGCTCATCAGCTGGTGGATGTGTCCCCAAAGGTGGTAGATGACAGAGAAACAATCACACAAAAGTAGCTGATCGCGTCCCCGAAGATAGGTGACTCATTGAGCAAACGGCCTGTTTGTTTGACGCTTGGGACAAAAGAGCTGACCCCTGACCTTTTCGGCCCACCGTGAGTCACCGGTAATGCACTTAAAAGGAGGGGATTCCCTATATGGTGACTGGTGCAGGCACTGTGCGGCAACAAGAAACAGTTTGTTTGCTCTCTTTCAACAAACAGGTCAAATAAATATCATCCATCTTCACATTGTGTGTAATTTTTTATCTACTTATGTCAAAATTGTGAGTCAAGTAGCTTCATTACAGCCACTCAAGAATAATAACAACTCACAATTCAAATTACAGTCCTACTTTTACTTACAGAGCAACTCAACCCAAAAAGTTGTTTTTACAATTTGTTGTATGCAACCCACGAATCAAAATTTGAGATTAATACATTTTGTTGCACCGGGCATAAAACTCATATTTCTAAAAATCATCACTTTTCAGCAGACGGCTAAAATGGCGAGTCTGTTCAACCATTTGTGGGTTAGGAAGTAGATTTCGGCACCCTAAATTGTTTAAAAAATACAAAATAGTCAACTATTGATTCACTGATACCAATAACAAGTAAAGATAACATGAACACTTTTGATTAGTTCTGATACGACTCTGAGTAATTTGAGTACAACTGTTAAAAAAAAAAATTGTGTTCTTGCCCTAATACCCACTGATGTGCATGTTAAAAAAAAACTGTTAAGCAAATCACAGCAACGGGTATCGGCCGATACGGATAATTGACCATTCCAAACTGACAGAATAATTAAAAAAAATAATAAATATGAAAATGAAATTCAACAAAATGTGACTTAGGATGTTTTGGCCCAATGGTTAATTTTAGATGGCAAATTCCACTCATATTTATCCATCTCACAAGGCTACCATTTTGCCAATTTCTGTCGAGTGTAAATGACTTTGTAGTTATTCAGGGCTAAAATGAGCTTGCAACTGCCACATGACCAAACTCTGAAGAAAGATAATCTTCAATGACGTTCTTTAATTATATTGTGGGATGTTACATTAAATGTTTTAACTCCATTGTGGGACATCATTAGTTTTCATTAATATGATAATGAATTAATATGGTGAAAAAAAATAAATTAAAAAAAGCATTATATGCATATTTCTGCTTGAGTAATTCCCATGCGTTGGCGTACCTCATGGTCATTTTCATGTATTTTCTTATATTTTGAACCATGTCATCCAGCTTCAAGGACCTTCTTGATGTCGCAAAAGCTGACATTTCCGTGCAAAATGTCATTTTTGTTTGCATTTGTGACAAGCCAACAGTCCTGCCTCATGCGATTATTTTTGTTTTAGGTGCACATCCAGAAACAAAGTTGCAGTTGCTCAATAGCCAGTTTCATATCCTCACTGGTTCTCCTTCATTAGTGTTCAACGTATTTGTTCCTCAATGTTATTGTAAAATTGCATTTAGGCAACAGGCCAGGCAACATTATTAAAATTACATTTCCCTGAAGTGTTGACATCCTGGCGTGCGCATAGATTTTTGTTGGTTTGTTGTTATTGTCTGACAATTTTCCCACTTTTCTTTGCTTTGTATATATTTTTTTGTTCTTAACCATGTTATATTGTTTCCCAAAGAGACAGCTTGCTCGTTCAACCTCTTCAACTAATTGCTCATCAGCCTGTTCAGATAAGAGGACGTGCATTGCCCCTCTCCCCCAAACACACTTAAAAAATAAATAGTATGCACTACTTTTCTCACTGTTGATAACTTGATGTGTCTATTCAACACTTTTCATTTTGAACATTGTGTGGAGTGACATGTTAATGAAGCAAACAATGACATTTAAAACAGTGAAGTGCAATTAACATTCAAGCCACTTAAGTACAAATCAACAGCAGAAAACATGTATTTGCAGCAAAAATAGCATATCTAAACCTGTGCCTTTTAAGAAGAAAAAACATTGCTAGTGATACATTTTTTTTGTTGCAATTAACGATGATTATAACTTGATAATTTTGTCGTTTAATAGATGAATCAACAATTTAAACACATGATCACATTTCCATGCCTTTAATTAAAAAATGTAATTATTTGAAATGGACACGAATGAATTATGATTCAGTAGGATCGGCAAGACTGTCAGCATCAAAGTTTGCAATAATTTACACCTATCACACCAGCTAATTTATGCTAGATGCAGCTATCACCATGTTCGAGCAACTGGTACCTTGTGTCAATATCAATATTAGCATAACTAAGTCGCGTGTTAGCACCTTGATATGACGATTGAATGAGATTTCACAACAAACTTGTGTTGTGTGTACCAACAGTTGCAAGGGAAGACTCGTTAAGCTGTTACGCAGAAACATGGTAACAACTTCAAAATAAAAGTGACGCAAGGTGTTTGCATCCGTATATTATTCGGTAAACTAAACTTTATTTTGAAGTCGGCCTTATCACTGCATTTTTAGCGTGTTTTACTATCATGCAGAGCATTGGCAATTGTTGCTGCAATTGGCTTGACATATTATTTCTAATGTGTACACTAATATGCGGCTACCAGGGCAAGCAAAAGTGATTCAATCTTTTTTTTTTTAACCCGAGGTAACCTGAATTATTCAAGTACCCTACTTCTACCATTATGGCACCCATAATGGTTAGTGCCAAAAGAAAAATGTAATAGTTAGACCAGAGTTTCCCAACTTTTTTTTTTTTTTATCACCACAGACCAATCAACACTTGAGAATTTTATCGTGGACCTGTTGGGGAAATTGCAAATACAAAGTGCACATAAAATATGAACTCCCCATTAAAATCAAAGTAATGGGAGCGCTCAGCTTGTTTCTCCGTTCAGACAGATAGGATGTTGGGAGTCTTGATTATACTTTTAAGGTGTGCGCTATTTGAGAGCTTATCTGGTTTGGGAACAAATTGGTCAAGAATTCAATACTAGTCAGTTTGTGGGTCCTTTTTGGCTGGGAAATAGCGCTTGAAGTCCTTGCCTCGAGAATTTTTTATTTCAAGTAGCACTCCTGGTCCTACCTGTTAAAAGCTTTCTTTTTCTTCAAAGTTGTAGGCTCATCACCTGTCTCTCGACTGGGCCTTTGTCCCTTCCCAAAGACATCCTACTCTTTTTACTTCTTTGTGAGTGCCTTTTTTTGCGCTCAAGTGATCGAAACGAATCCAAGAGAATCCGGCCTTCAAAAATAAAATAGCTTTCAGACTAGGCTAATACATAAAACGTTTTAGATGCGGCCAATGCAACCCGGTACCAGTTGATCCACGGACCGGTACTGGGCCGCTCACTGGTGGTTGTGGACCTCTGACTTAGACAACTGGAATGCCTCAGATTGCAAATTGTAGGGTATATCGAACTTAACTAACTGATCTACTCTGGGTGAAAAAACTAAAGTAGTTATGGTACTAATAAAGTAGTATTGTGCATTTTACAGGTGTGTTTTTCGGCTTTTAAGGCGAGAAAAAAGTCTCCTGAAGGCCAGCGGCCACAACAAATGAGAAAAGTTTGCTTCGAGGTGAGCGTGATAGTGGAACGCGCGCTGGAGCTAGACTTCTTTCTCCTGCACGGGAGGGAAATCAGGCAAGGTAGATAAACGGATAAAGAGGCATGCAGAGGCAAGACGAAATAACGGAGAAGAGATTTCGACTGAGTGAAAGCGAAAGTGACTTTTGCTGGCTTGTTGACAGGTGGGCCTCGGGGCAGCTACGACAGCTCGATTGAGGTAAGCCTCTCTTCCGCCCTCCTCCGCCGCTCTCACCCCACCCCGCCCCCCGCCGCAGCTGGAAACTGTGGCTGTGGGATAGCCTACAGGGCTGAGGAGACAGGTCTCCATCAGAAAGCTCCAGAAGCCTTAACTATCATATGATAATCATTTAAGCGAGAGTGCCGTGTGTCAGCAACAATGACAGCTGACGAGACGCACAGACGAAATGACAGACAAACAAGGTGGAGGAAATAGAAGCGGCGGAGGCAAGGATCTGTGAATATCTGCCACGTGCTAGAACATTTCTTGGTGGCATTTGAAGCTTGGCTTTCTCCGTCTTGTCAAATTTCGGACCACGTTTTGCCATAGACAGAACCCGATTATTATTTGCCCCGGGTCAGTTTTCCTCCAAGAATGTTTCAATTCCCAGAAGCTCGAATTTAATTCTGAAAAAACGCTTTTGCACTTGAACCATCGTGCAGTATTTTGATCATTTTGGTTCATTCTCTTCTACATTCTACATTTTCTTCTACTTGAGAAAGTTCTAAAGGGGGATCCCAAAAACTTTTTTTTTCTTAAATGAACCTACAACTAGGCCTTCCAGTGTGGAGTTTGTTTGTTTTCCCTAGGTGTGATTGGGTGCGTGAATGGTTGTTCGTCTCTGTGTGCCCTGTGATTGGCTGGCAGCCCGTTCAGGGTGTCCCCTGCCTACTGCCCGAAGCCAGCTGAGATAGGCGTCAGCAAGCCTGCGACCCTTGTGAGGATAAGTGGCTATAGAAAATGGATGAAACTACAGCTGTGTTTTTGTTTTTCTTTTCCTATCCTTAAAGTGTTGTATGATAATTTTTTTAAAGTGCTCAAAATAAACTTGAGTTGAGGATTGAAAAGGATTTGAGAGTCAATAATCTTGTGTGTATGATCACAAAATCGTTTAGACATTTAAAATGGATATATGTGCAGTAGGCTTTTTTTTCCCTGTTATCGTCTAATGAAGACTTGTAAATATTCAGCATGGTGCAATAGAATAACGGAGGCTACAATATTCAAACAAAATGTGTACGTTCGCCTTAATGGGAGAAATGTGACAGGTGATCAGTGTTTACATTAAAGCAGGGTGAGAGTTCAGATAAGCCAGGGGAATAGTTTTCTGCCTACGCTGGCGGCAGACGGACTAATGAATTTCTGTAAAGTGCGCCGCAAATAAAAATAAAGACACACAGAGGAGGTTTGTGAGCTGATGATTGTTGGGCAATGCTGACAACTACAAAAGAGTTAGGACGGCGTTGAGACTTGCACTAGTGTACACTTTGTGAAAGACAGTTGCAGTATGGACTATCAACAACAAGCTTCTCTGCGAAGTTGATGGCTCAGAGTTGGAACGTTGTCGGAGCAAATCCCTTGAGAACAACATTTGGAGTGTTACGTAGAACGATGATTTGCATTGACTCGACTGACATTAAGAAGTTAATAATTAGAGTGGGGCCTTGAGATATGAGTGACATGAGTTGAAAAATGAGCCGTCAGAAAAATTCTAGGTTTTGACTTGAGAGCACATTTTTGAGATACAAGCCACATACCACTACAGCAATTATCATTGGGGTCATGTGTGAGTATTACATTTTAAAAATTCTATCCAAATCCACACACAACAAAATATCATGTTCCCCTTCTGTGGAAGGTTATTTATGTTTTGACTTTTTTTGTTGTGAACTTTAATAAAGGAAGAGCAAATTTACAAGCAGAATGACTGTCGTTCGCTACCCCATCTCCTTCCTCTTTTTCTAACACAGTTATTGTCAACTTTTTTAAACACTTTACTCACTGTGAATCATTTCGTTGTGCTATATGACATAGTTTCTTCTTCTACTATTGATAGGCCTATCTAAGGCTAACTTGAATTGTCAGCGACAAAACATTGTCCTGAAACCAAGTTGGATTGCTAATTATGCTAGCTAAAGATGGTTGAAAAAGAAGACTATAATTATGCTAACACTGTATTGTGCGACAGCAATTGCAAGCCATTAGCGGTGGCTCCACAGTTATCTGCTAGCAGCGTTAGTAGCGGTAGATGCTAACAGCATTAGCAGCTAACAGGGTAGTGAGAGCCATCTGATTACTTTAGATTATTAGATGTAAATGACATAAGTGACAGTTGCCGTTCCTACCGATCATTTTTTGACAAAGCAGGCTTACTCAAATGTGCCGTGCGGAATTTTGAATACCAAAATATTCAATAGATGCGGCCCCAGTCAAGTCGGCGTCAAATCTAACACGGGAACTTTTTCAACTATTTGAACTGTTCAAATATGTTCTCAGGCAGTTTTCTATGAGAACGTGCACCCACAAAGAAACACCCAAATGGGCCCGTCATCACATTTAACTTTGTCCTCCAAATCAAACACCGCTTACACGTGTCACATTGAACTACGCCACATTTTCGTCCGAGAGCGCATGTATCCACAAGTGTGCGGGCGCCACACACCCAGTGTACAGCCTGGCAGTCTCTTGGCTCTAATGCACCACACAATTAAAATAAATCTCCTGCTAAGGCCACATGCTGCTGCTTTTTCTCACAGCCAAACAGCTCCATAGTAACGACAGACAAATGTTTTCATGGGAATATTTGGATATGTTTGGGAATATGAATAGGCGTAGTGTAATAATTGAGGAACAGGCTCAAGGAGTTGGGGAAAGAAATAGACTTGAGTTGAAAAGTCATGAACTTCTCTCTCTCTTTTTTTTTTTTTTTCTGGGCTGTGGGATTGTGACAGTGTGTGTTCTCATTACGGGCGCACAGACAGCCCTCCGCGGCTCTCACTCGCGCTTTCCATCTATCTCTGCATTCCCAGACAGCTTTAGCAGTTCAAACCCTTGCACTGCGGCATTGTCACACACCATACTGGTTGCCATGGAGAAATAGTCCTCCGGTCTCCAAGGTATCCGAGTCTATTGTATTTGGCTTCTTTATTTAGATGAAAACATGCTTTGTTGGAAACGAGCTACTTGTTTTGTGTGTTTCTTTCTTCTTCCTCACGCAAAGTTGCATGATGTGTATTGTTTCCTTCGTATCCTTTCCAGGAGTTTGACTGCACTCATGTGTGTGTCAAGCTCGTCAGATGTTTTGTAGCAATTAATTTCAGGGTGTCTGCATGTCATCATCTCGGGAGGGGGCTGTATTAAAGTTCCCCTGTCGTATTGCCACAGTCCTCACCAGGGCTTATAATTGCCTTCTATTACCAGGGCCGGGTGTCACTGTCACCGGGAGGCTCTCAACTAACGACAAATGATGACTTTAAAAAGTGTCTCGTTTGGCAGAATACAGGTTACATATGTGCAGAGTCCGTACGGTAATTAAAAAGGGAACATTGCCTTCCGGCTCGGTGACCTTCCTTGTTGTATTATAAGAAAGTTGTTTTCAGCAGGGAAATGGCTTCTGACAAAACTCAAGCTCAAAGCGAGACATGAATTGAAGCTCAAAAAAAAAAAAAAAAAGTCCATGTCCTGAACTCTTCCGTGCCGTGACCTTCAACCCTGTTTATTTGCCCGTCCTCGCAGCTGTCAGCGGGCTGCTACCTCCGCAAAACCACGAGCAGAGAAAACCAAACAGGAAGTGACATCACATCCTCTGCTCCGTGACGTCGCCGGTCTGAGAAGAAGCGGAGATAGAAAGAAGGGAAGAAAAAAATAGACTCTGACTCGTTCTGGGTTCAACTCGCAGTCTTGTTGTGGGCCAGACAAATAAACAGAGAAGCGATTGAGGCCGCTTATGTATTCAGTTAGACAGACATGCGGCTTTTATCCACAACTGGCTCACTGAACATTTCTTGGCACGTTCTGAAGCTCAAGTCTTTGACATTTACTCACTTGCTTCTGACATTTGCTACAAGTTTCTCACACTCTGCGTTGCTTTGAAACAAGTGCCGCTTTATCCACTGTCACACATTCCGATGCTCAAGAATCAAACAATAAAAACTGAAATGAAAATACTTGACCAAAACAGAAAAATGAAACACGTTTGCCGGAAAACCAAGCAAAAAAAAAAAATTGCAATCGACTTTGTGAACAGATTGCGACATTACAAGCAGAACTGATTGCTCAAAATGAAAAAAACAAAACAAAAAACAAAGGCGTTCTATAGTTCCTAATATTATTCTTTTTCAGTGTGTTAACACCTGTTTAAAGGGAAGTATTTTTTTCAATGTAAATATAATATGTAAATATAAATATTATATTTATATACAACAAAGGAAGGTTTGTTTATTATATTGATTTATTGACATACCAAACGCTAGAATGGATGAGATGTAAGAAGAAGAAGATGTAAACAAGCAAAACAAGATGGGCCAATTCTTGTAATTGAGTAAAATATGAAAGTAATTTAACACTCATCTTTTTTGCTATATCAGCTTTTATAGGGTCGTAGGAAGCCCACTCTTCTTAGATGTTTATAGTTAATAACATTTAAAGTCTGCTTTGGCAGACTTTTTCTGTGTTGAAATGATCAAATGCTTTTATGCACCACATGTAATGCATATATAATAAGCGGCGGTGTTGAGAATAATGCATTACGAAAATATTGTAATTACTGTAATGCATTACTTTTTTGCTGAAACACGGCAGTGTAATAATGCATTAGACACAAAAATTCATATTTCACTCAGTACAAATGAGAATAACACAATGCATTTTCAACCTGAAAGTGATGATTTTTTTGCCCAAAATTACCCAAAGACACCGCGAGATCCGAGGAGGAAGGTATGGTGCAAAATGATTACTTCCCGTTGTTAGTGTCTACTTACAGCATTTCCAAAACTTGTTAGCGAGATCCCTTTCGCAACTAGCAATAAAGACAAGTTAAGCAAACGGTAATTTTCACACTTGCTATAGTCTATAAATAGTTGTGGTCTATGTTTATCAAGATGAAGCAAACACAACTCATGTTAAACAGTACGATAAACACAACGATCATGTAGGCTAGCTGCTAACATTAGCATCACCAAAACTGTCTATTTTTGAAACGAACGTCCCTAACCTTGTCAACTGAACTTGACAAACTTGAAACGATGCATTGTTGCGCTGTGAACCTAAGTGATAAAGAATTTCAAATACAAAAGATTTGTATCTTGTATTTAAAGGTATATAATACAGTACCGATTCAATTATTTGTACCGTTTTAATGCTTAAGCCAACCTTCCACTGGATGTGTAATGAGCATAATAAGTTACATTTAAAATGGCAAATCCATATTTCCATTTATGTTGGTGGGTAATATAAAAGTATTGCAATAATAATGTAATTTCTTACATTTCAAATACAGTAATATTGTAATGTAAATCACAGTAACAAATGATGCTTTACAGTTTTGAAGTAGGCGGGGTTCACCCTGAACTGGATGCCAGCCAATTGCAGTGCACTGAGAGAGTACCCACGCAGGCATGGGGAGAGTATGCAAACTCCACAGCTGGAATCGAACACACAACCCCCAAATGTGAGGCAGACCTATTCTTTTTTCTTCTGGCATTTTTTGTCGAAAATTTGCCCAAAATTTGGCGCATCCTTCATAAAAAGTCGCTATTTCTTTTGTACCGTTCCGTTAAGACATTAACGACTTCAGCATGCGTCCCGTCACACGGAGGAAATCGAAGCGAAAAATAGAGGAGAGGCTTTGGAAAGTGTGACGTTGCGCTTTGTCAGCTGTGGGAGCGAGGCAGGGTGAGTTAGTGGCGTGCGCGCAAACATGCCGCGACGTGATCTCCTTGCGCACAGGCCAAAAAGCCTGAATGGACGTGGGCGCTGATAAACGTGCCAAAACAGGCCCTCTTCGTAATTATGTTGACATGTTTCTCAGCGGTCCACCTATATTTTGCTCGGTATCTGTCGTCATCCTGCTGCTGACTCGTCTGTCTGGGGTCTGTCGGTTTTTGGGCTGGCCTTTTTCTGACAACTGAAAACAAATACAATCAGAGTACGTATATACATTTAACACGGCTGAATCGTGTATGTATGCGCTGAGAATTGATTTTTGGGGAAAGTGCTTTGCAGGGAACTGTTTCCCCGCACGTTTCTCACAGCGTGTTTTGCTGTGATATGATTGAGAGCTACATGTGGGAATTGTAGAATAAATCATGACATCATGTTATTACAACCGAAACACCAAAAATTGCTGGCACTGTTATGATTTCTGTATTTCCAATTTGAAAAATTCCCATAGAGGAGAAAATACTGATATTCACTTTATTGAAACGAAATTACAAAGAGCTTAAAAAATACTGAACTTATGAAATGTTCATTTTTTTCTAGCACTAATTCTTTAAAAATAATGATCTTGCAAGCTAATTTAAAGCATTCTGACAGCCCATAGTTAGTTTTTCTTTTTAATTCTTTTCCAAACATCTTCTATGCCAAATCCCACAAAAAAAAATGTTGACGCAAATTAACGTCGATGGCACTCCTCGTGTGTTTCCTATGATGTTCTTTGATGTCAACGGCGCTCAACAACTGACTCATTCACTGCTAGCATAGCTAAAATAGATTTATGGTTGAATGATGAATAATGAATGAATTAATACCTTTAAAAACACATTTTGTCACATGTTGTCAACTAAAAATGACATTACATGGGCTCAGATAACAACCAATCAGCTTGCAAAAGTCACATGACCAAGTCCAGAAAAGAGGTGATCCGTGATTGGTCTTTGTCTCGATTGTGATATCCTTTTCGGTTGACAGCGAGGTAAAAATTGTGTTATTAAAGGTATTAATTGTATGTGAAAAAATAATACAGCCATCAACATAATTATAAACAAAACATTTACTTTTTACTGCTGAAAATAGCTAAATAATTTTCCTATCATATTAATAAAAACTAACAGACAGCGAGGGTGGTGGTACGCATGGTGAGCAGAGTGCAAAGATAGCGTTGACGTCTTGCTAATGGTTATTTATGAATATTTTCGATAAACACAGAGCAATAAATGTGTCGGTACGAATGCAGTTACGAAAGTCAAAATTGCAACAGTCTTGCTATTGTCATGATCTTCGTGACGATCGAGATGGATGATGATGACGATGACGACGGCATTTTGAATTGGTTTGGTAAGAGTCACATATGGAAGCGCAAGTTGTTTGTCTTAATGACATGTCAAGAATAGGGAAGCAGATAAAGGACTCGGAGCGCGTGTGAAGAAGCTGATCCCGAATCAGTTGACATGAAACAATGTTGGGAGGAAGTGCGCTATCAGAAATGGGACTGGAAAAGAGATGTTGGTGATGACAACTAAGCTGGCCGCTACACTTTTACCCCACACCAGCACAAATCAATTTTGAATGGGGAAATAAATAGTGGTTTACTATTACTGCCTGATTTATTAAACTGGAAATACATTTGTAGTGGTATCTCTAGGTGTATTTTATTCAGCAACTTAAGAAGGTAGATAACGTAACATCATGTTTTTCCGTTGCTCCTCTGCCCAAAATATTGTCTCACTAATAGCAATGTGCATCCATGTATCATTATATCACAATTTAGGAATAACTTGATGTTTCAATTAATTTGCTCTCAATTTGAAAATATTGATATCATGTTCTTGTCACGCCCTTAAAACGCATGAAATTTGATTTGTTGAGACCTGGAGAAATGCTGTTAAAATTGCACGTATGCCCTGAAGTGCTTTTATGTACCATTCACCTGTGTGAATCAATTTTGGATGAAAAAAAAAGTACTTTACATAGTGTTTTACTATCCTTGTCGGATTTATTTAACATTTGAACTACATTTGTATTGGCATCTCTTGGTGTATTTTATTTATCAACTCCAGAAGATAGATCACGTAATATCATCTGTTTTTTTCCCTTGTCCATCTTTCAAAAAAATGTGTCGCTAATGGCAATGCGTATCCATATATCATTATATTACAATTAAGGAATCACTTCATGTTCCAATTAATTTGCTCTTAATTCGAAAATACAGCCATACTTCGCCTGTCTCGGCATCAAAAAGTATTAAATTAGATTTGTTGAGAATTGTAGAAACCCTGTTAAAATTTCACATACCTCCTGAAGTCCCTTTATGTACCACACAGCAGTGCAAATCAATTTTGGATGGAAAAAGAAAATAACTAAAACATAGTGCTTTACTATTTGCATCTGATTTATAAAATTTTGGAACTACATTTCTAGTGGTATCTCTCCAAAAGATAGATCCCTCAACATTACCAGTTTTTTCCTTACTCGTCTGCTCAAAAATTGTGTCACTAATGCAGGGGTGTCAAGCATAAGGCCTGCAGGCCAGTTCTGGCACGCAAACGGGTTTAATCTGGCCCGTGAGATGAATTTGAAAAATCATAATGAGCTGAATCTTTTCAATAAATGAAAATCTTGAAATGTTCTATGATTCAGGGTAATGGTCATGTTTTATGATTAATAGTGATGTTGTACTTGTACTGTTTTGGACAGTATTTAAAACGAATAATAAGTTTGAAGTTGTTGTTTTGAAGTTATATGAATATATACAATGATTTTACGAATAACTTCATGTTGCAATTAATTTGCTTTCAATTTAAAAATACAAATGTACTCTTCCTGTCGCCGCATTAAAAAGCATATTCAATCTGCTGTGAACCAGTGCTCTACCGTGTGTGAGTTTTGGGAATATTGCATTTTACACACAGATCTATAACATTCCCAGGAAGCACTAGAGAGAAGGGGAAGCATATGGGCTGGGGAATAGGGGAGGGCCATGCACAGGCGGCTGGAGGGAAGAGAGTAGAAGCCTGGAGTGGGTCCAGGGGAACTCCAGACTGCTGTTACCCAATAATGTTGTTTCTCTGCAGGGTTCGCGAGGCTGACTGAACGCTGCTGTCTTTACATTCACACACGTTACTTGCGTCGCCATAGTAACACACTGACCCGAGCGTTAAGTTAAAGCCGCTGAGCCCTGAGCTGTCGGGTAGAGTAAACTTGTCTATTTTTAGAATGTCCTTTTGGCTCTTTTTCTACAAGTGACAACGACTGTAGAGGTAATCTGCTTTTATCTAAGATGAACCCTGCTTACGTTCCTTTAACCGGTTTGATGATCTGTGGAAGGAATTATGACAGAAAGCAAACATTAAATTCATTCCTATGTTAGCAGAACTATACACCGTGTGGTGGTATGATGGTTTGTGGTATGACGAGATCTGTGTGAAATAAAATTTGTTTTGAACTTTGAGCTTGATGCTGCAAAAACCGTGTGGACTGAAAATGTAGTGGTAAGAATCCCACTCTTGTGTTCTGCTCTCACTTAAAAATGAATTAGTGGATCCGGTTCAGCCACGGCCCATAACTTTAGCTGGAAGAATGCCAAGTGTGGCCTTGGAAGACGGCCAAGTTCACTAACCTCGGCAGGAGTGAAGTCAACATATGAAAGCGGTGGAGGTCTCACAATACAACAAGTGGGCCTCGGGAGGGGCGCGGGATAAAGGAGCCCATACGGATACTGTCGTTTCCTTACAGATGAATCGCCGGACATGAAGGTGTTCAACACAACTAAACGTTAGATTTCTATTTAGCGTTACTGATGTGATTTATTTTACATTATTATCTCTCTGTATGATCTGTGGTTGGTATTTGGAATTTCCATCTGACAAAGTAGTCCTTGAGTTGAAATTAGTTTGGTGCTACAATTATTCTAACAGAGTGTTTTGCAAAACTTATTGGATAACCAAGTCGATTCTTGGATACTAAACATATTGAGCCATTTTCAGGAATGAAGAGTTCATGTTTCACGTATACTTTATTCATTATTATCTGACTTTTATAGACAGTTAATAACTTTATAAACACATTTTCCACTTGGTATCCACCGATAATCACATCACATGTGCTCTGGGCTCAGATAACAACCACTGACGGCTCTGCTTGCAAACATAGCACGACCCAACCCAGTAAATAGGTGAACCGTGATGATAATAAACAGATTGTCTTTTTAGTCGTTGTACAGCAGGTATACAAGGAAATTGGGAGTGTTGCTCTGATTGGTGCATATTAAATGAATATGAACAATAAAAAAAATAAATAGAAATCAGTTTCACAGGAGTGGATTGGTCTTTTCCTGACTCTCGTACACATTTGATGTCGATTTCGGTCGACAGAAAGTGAAAGACGAAAAAAGTGTTTTTATTTAGTTGTCAAATGAACTTTACACAAACTTTGGACTTGTTACAGCTGAAATTGGCAAAATAAGTTTACTATTATTTTAACTCAGTCTATTTTTACAGGTGAGCTATTTTTAGTTGACTTTTACAATGGCGTAACTTTTGTTCTGGAAAACATTGTTTTGAAAGTTATTTTTATTCGTGCTGTTATTTTAATCCTTTCAGGTAAAACAAGTGTTTAGCATGCAAAAGAACATTGCGTATGCAAAAATAATGAATGGCACACAAACAGAAAAGATTTTAGGATTGTTGGAAGGTTCCTTGTCGATTTTCTAAATCAGTGTTTTTTTTAACGTGATATATTTTTAACCTTTGCAAAGCATTTTTGGATGAAATAAAAAAAAGACTTAAAAAAAGTACTGTACAAGTCTGATTATAGTATGCGCCTTTGGAACTACATTTGTAGTGGTATCCCTTGGCATACTTTAGTTCAGCTAGATTGTGTAAAATCATCTGTTTTATTTCCGTTTCGGCCCAAATGACAATTTTCATCTGTTTAAAACTTAACAAAACAATTAAAAACAAAATAAGTTGTTATATGTTCCAGCAAATATGCAATTAATTTGAAAAACAAAAACAAAGCAAAACACGGTTGCTCCTGTCACAGCGTTAAAACGCAAAAGATTTTCCTGAGTTTTCATGTTCTCCCCGTGCCCCATGTGGGCACCCCTTGCTTCCTCCCACATTTCGAAGACACGCATGGTAGGTGTACGGTCGTTGGAGCCAAGTGAGGATAAGCAGCTATAGAATGGACGTACCTTCAGGTGTACTCATACCCTGATTTGAGAACCGGTTTCAAACAGACAAAAGAATGTTATTTTTGTCTATCTTTGTTGCATCATAGCACGCATCACATCAACAATCACTCAGGATGCTCCGGTTCTCCTTTGGTCGACTTTGGAGTAAATGACTAATCCTATAGGCCGAGGATGACCGCGTCCACGTCAGAACTTCATTCAGTCACATCAACACACGCTCGGTTGCTGAATAAGAGTTGCAAGTTGACTTGCCGCGAGCTCTAATTGGCTTGGGCCATCTGCGTCACGCGGCTAACTAAACCTCAGCGCAGACATAAGCATATTAAGACAGATGAGTAAAAATAGCTTGGAGTAGTGAAATAAAACCAATTTTGCAAGTGGAAGTGAGTATTTTTGGGCACTTGTGATCTTGTTATGACTGTTAAATTTAGCTCCGTGGTCCTTTCAGTGAGGAGTGGAAAGAGTGACAAGGACCTGTTTTGCCACAACATGTTTCCTTTGCGCTATGACTAGTAAGAGAAAACCGCAAGCCGGTGACGCAACATTCGAAAGAATAAAAAGAAAGAAGAAGATCAACAATGAGGCGTGGAAAATCAGCAATGAGGAAGTGGCTTCGTCTGAAAGGAAAATTGTTGACTGAGTTGCCTACTGTTAACACTGTAACGCTTCCTGCGTGCGTGGACTTTCCCTGTGAAATTAACGAGATGATAAAATGATTAAATGTCTATCAATCGAGACTATAGAAATGAAGAAATAGTTGTATGGGAGGAACACCTGTTGCTTCCTCAGATACTGTATATGAGCAAACATATTTAACATCAAAGCAAACATCATTATTATTGCTCTGATTATTGACAGTAATATTAACAGTAGGTCACATTTCTGGAAACGAAATCTTCAAAAACTTTTTTCAGTGATATACCTCTTGGGATTTTTTTTTTTTTTTAAATGGTAAATAGATCTCCTAACGAGAGCAAACTATATATAGTTGTGCTCAGCGTGTTGAACAAAAGAACTAATAATCTTAACTCTAAATCAAGATTTGTGAACATAGAAATTTTTCTCGGATCATAATAAAGAGCTGTTCCCAAAATTAAATCATTAAACTCATTTCAAAGTAAAGAAAATACAGATAATGGTTCATATTTATAGATACACACACATACCTTTGGAACTACATTTGAACACTTTATTTTGAAATTAGTTTAATGATTTAATTTTGGGAACTGCTCTTTATTATGATCCTAACAAAGTACAGTTGATGTTCATCATAATTTCTGTGCTGGATTTCTAGAACACTTAATAATTATTTTAAAAAGAATACTGCATGAGTGCCACTATCTTTCGCTATACTGTATTTTAAAACCTCACATTAACCCCACTTTGAGACCAGCAGATGTAAACTGTCTGGAGCTATTAAGAATTAGTATTTACCTTCACAGGTAACACATTTAAATAAATTATATTACAATCACCAGAGATTCTGATTATTACGTTTATTTGTGCCAATAGCCTAGGCATTTTTTGCGAGGTGAGGATGGCTGTAGCAGGTTTAACTTTGTGAAATTACTATTGAACTTATGCTGATGTCATCGGGATCCAGCTCAGCTCTATGAAGACAGTTTTTACATCTAAGATGTCAAAAAATTATTCTAATGCTTCAATCGTTTAAATTACACAAGCAAGCAATAGTGATTTAGAAAATTGGAATTTGGTTGGTCAAAAATGTGTATGTATCCACTTAAACTTACATTATTGTAAGCAGAGCAAACAAAGAGAATAGACTGTTTGGAATGCATTTACAAAAATTATTAAAATAATTTAGATTGCATATGTAATGAATAGTTTGTATCTAAATTAGTCAACTTCTGTTATAGCTTTGTTATATATATATATATATATATATATATATATATATATATATATATATATATATATATATATATATATATATATATATATATATATATATATATATATATATATATATATATATATATATATATATATGTGCTACAGTATTTCCTAACAAAACTCACAGGTGACAGGGTTTGAGAGTATGTCTGTTACATAAATAGCTAATTATTTATTTTAAAATGTATTCAGAAGCAAACCAAATTGAGGGACATGCTTTTGTCAGTCACGTGATTATTTATAACTATGATCCCAAGCTGCTAGTTTGAGCGAATGAGCACACGTTCAAATATTTTTAGTTCATTTTGTGTCACTTATCCTCCCGAAAAGCTTCGACGAGCATGCGCTCATTTGTGTGGGAGTTTAACTGTGAGAAGCAGTGTGTGAGCATGTAAGTGTATGCATGTATGTGTGTGTGTGTTCATGAGTGAGTGTTGGAAAGAAACACGTTTCTAGTGTGAAGTATGTCTCTAAAACAACACTGAAACTCATGAATCATCTTTTTGCTTCCACGTGCACACAGGAAGTAGCCATAGAAGTATTTCTCTTGTAAATGTACACACATATACGTTTGTATAGCTATACTTTTGAGGACATCCATTGACATAATGCATATCCTAGCCCTTAACCTCAACCCTAATCCAATTTAAACCTATACTCTAAAAGTAAGTCTTGACCCTCAAAAAGAGCACCGCCCTAAATGTCCTCACTTCTCCAAAATGTCCCCACTATGTCAGTAGAAAACTCAAAGCAGTTTTAACACGTGAAGCCGTTCAGGAAGACTCACACTCACATTCACACAAACACACACTTTGTAACTGAATAAACCCATCAAAAAAAGCACTGCAACAAACAAAAACAATATTGCTATAAACTGTAAATATCTCCAGTGTATGAAGCTATAAAGTTGATTTCCAGGGATCCCCCCCATCGATTACAAGTCTTGACAATTCACAAGGAGATTTTTCTTTGAAAGCGCCACCAAATCTTAGATCAATAAAGTTTGGACGAACCCACATCACAACACTGCGGCCGAAAAGACAGGGTTACCATGGTGACCCCTTGCACACATACAAGATATACGTACAGTGGAAGTCATAAAGAAGAGAAAGTGTGTGTGTGTGTGTGTGTGTGTGTGTACATACAAATGGAGATCGGCCGCTCAGCCTTGACCTCCTGAGTCCTTCCTTTGTAAACTGTGTTTGGTTTGCTGCGACAGAGCGGATAGTCGCTCATTATTCCTCTTGTATGAGCCTGGTCCTGAGGGTGACAGACATAATAGAAGAGTCCTCTCCCTGACCAGGGATGGGGAGAGAAAAAAAACATTCATACAGTGACGAACTGGAAAAGAGAAAGCTTTTCAAGGCTGGAAGAAATCACCTTTAAAAAAGGTACAAATGCTTTGATAGCTTGATGCTACACTGGCATGTCAAATGGAAAATTAGTTCTAAGTTGTCACCGTGGCAACCAGAGTAGCTACCAGGGGTATGTGACCCTGTAAAAAAAAAACAAAAACAAAAAATAAACACTTTGAGCCTCACCACTTCCGTGCTGCAAATCGAATTGATCTACTTGATAAGTCTAGTCGAGTGAAAGTCTAGTCTATGAAAGTCTGTGAAAAACTTAACAAAATAAATATGTTTTGCAAAGGAATCACTATAAGACCATTTAGAAATACATTTGTCTCATATTATATTTAATTTGCTTTTAATTAAAAAAGAAAATGCACTGTCCCTGCCATGGCATTATATTAGATATGCTGATACCTGCAGAAAGGCTGTTAAAATTTCAAGTGCCCCCTGAAGTGCCTTCGCGTGCCCCCAGGGGGACTCATCCCCCCATTTGGCAAACCTTGTTCAATCATTGCACACCTGCACGCATCATCTTTGGTTTACAAAATTTAAGGGCCCTCCAACCACTTACATTGAAAGTGTATGATGCTAATACCAGTTAAACACATCTGCTGTGTGTACCCCTAAATTCCATTGGAATTGCCTCAAAATTTTGAGGGAAAAAACGTTTACTGCACTTTTATTAAAGTCAGGATTGATATATGATAGGACAGACTGTGGGACAAAAAAGGACCAATCACACGTGGGTCGTTTTGACCCAGTGTTTGGGGGTTTTCTCTTTCAAATAAATTAACCAAACACACATACACAAAATATTTATAATATGGGGGGTGTTTGGTGAATAACCCAAAAAGTTGGTTGTAGCAACTGAACGTTTAAGTACCTAGCTAGCTACTTAGCTAGCTAGCTAGGGCGCGAGGTGATGCCAGGGGGTGTGTGAATGACCCAAGGGAAAAGGCTTTGTTTTTATCATGTGGTGCAATAACATAAGAATTCACTTTTCTTTTTTTTTTTTTTTTTTAAGTTTTAGGCACTTTGATGCACTTGGTTATTTTTTTTCAGTTTAAGACTGAGCTTTACCCTGTAAAACACTGTAAAAACATAATCAACAGTTGTTTAAATTGCTTTTTTGTTTTGTTAATGTTAAAAAGGACACAGGTTTAGGTATACTTCTTAAATTTTTATAGATAATAATCTTATTTATCCACAGCGTGTCGAGTGGGGGGGCGCAAAAGTTTTGTCTTTCTTCAGGGAGGTTTTGGCAAAATTTAATTGAGATGCACAGCAGGAACTGAATCTTAACTGAAAGATGTTGTATATTGCCAATTTGAAATAATTTTCCTAATAAACAAGGGGAATTTACAACGTGATTTTGTTCATCTAATTCATTGACAAAAATATTGTCAGGATAATTGATTATTAAAATAATTGTGAGTTGAAGCCCTTCCAATAAAAATCCAATATGCTGAACTTGTTTTGGGTATTTAATACGACAAGAAAAATTCTAGTCACTGTGTTGCACTTTTGTTTTGCAGTACCAGAAAGTCAAGGTTTTCTCTCCTGCTGAGCTTTTTTTTTTTTTTTTTTTTTTACATTTTTTCTTTTTTTCCTCTTTTTTTAAATGATTCAGCTTTTTACATTTTGTGTAGTTTGATGCGCATACATAAGGCACGAATCAGATCCAGCGCTTGTTGCCATTCGCTGCCAGTCCTCCTAAGCCTCAGTTATGGCTGCGGGCATGGTGACGGCGAGCACGGGGACAGAGGGCTTGACCGGTCCTGGCTCACTCTGTTGGCACCTGTGCCAAGTGAGCATCAACTCACCGCTAAACAGCTCTGACACCTAAGCCACAGGTGGCACAGGTGGCGACACCCGAGGAAAACCTGAACCAAAGTGAGATTAAAAACCGGGGATACCTGAAATCACATTTGCCAGCCTCAAATATAACATTAGCGGCTGAAATATTGGAGGCGGCATGGGCGGTGCGGAGGGCTGACGCCGGAGCTGGTGGGCTGCGAGCGATGCGGAGAAGAGATTTGCAGAGACAGCCCATAAGAGCTCCCTTGGAGCCAATGACTCAGATATGCAGATGTGTTTACTTCCCTTCTGTTTCCCACCTCATCCAGCAGACAAAAAGCAAAGCGCAATGAAAGTCTCTGATAATGTCTTTAAGTGTTTCATTTATATATTTATTTGCCGCTTGAAAGAACTCATTCCTCACTAAAACTTAGACAGCCACTTCAAATGGCCTCGTTGCCTGCATCCCCTCCCTCCTGTCTGAGGGTATTCATCTTTTGTACGGCGTGCCGCCGTGACTCTGTGCCAGCAGTCTTCTGAAAAAAAAAGAAAAGAAAAAACAGACGGGTGGGGGGAGGCTCCTAAAAGTATTAAAAACCATCAACAACTCCCCTTTAACACAGAGGGAAGGAATGCTGAGAAATAAAGTGCGGATAAATAAATATATAAATAGCAGTGAGGGGGGAGAGGGAGGGGGAGAAAAAAAAACAACAACAAAAAAACTCCAGACACTTTTGAGAAAACTTGTCGGCAGAGAATGCAGATTGTCACCTGACCCTGAGGCAAGGCAGCCCTAAATATAATAAAGAGAAGCTAACAGACGAAGACGAGGCGACGCGACACGAGTAATGTGTTTTCTCTGCTGGTGTCGTCTGGCAGATCTGCCATGATTGAGTGCTGATGCCTGCCCGGGCCGCTTCACAGAGCATCGTCTGCCTCCCTTCAGCTCCCAGCGCGCGCACGTTGCGCACGTTGCGCACGCGCATGCCGGGACAATAACGTTCGCTGTCATCATCTGAAAATCTCTTCATCTCGCCTTTTGGCGAAGGGAATATTTCAAGGTAACACTCGATGTGTGAGTGTGGGTTTGCGTTTGGATGCGATGTGTCTTCTAACAAGGTTTAAGTGAATTCCAATTCGCTTGATCTCTGTTGAAATTGCACTCAAATCATAAACCGTACACAAAACTGCACAACGTCATACAGTGTGAGCTGTATGTGGTTCATTTCACTTCATTGCACGGGAAGTCATAACTATTATGGATGCCGTTTGGATACGAAGAAGAAGGAAGAAGAAAAAGAACAAGGAGAAAAAATGAGTAGAAGAAGAAAGAGAAAGAAGAAAGAGACAGAAAAGGAGACAAGAAAAGAGGAGAAAAAGAAGGAGGTAGATGAAGAGGAATGGAGGAAGAGGAAAAAGAAGGGTTGGTGAAGAAAAGAAAAAAAAGAAAAAAGAGATTAGAGGGAGGAGAAGACGAATAAAACAAAGAGGAAGAAAGAGGAAAAGAAGGGATGAAAGAGAAGCAGGAGAAATAGAAAGAAGAGACAAAAAAGGAGATGAGAAAAAAAGAGGAGAAAAAAGGAGATAAAGAAGGAGGCGGAGAAGGTGATGGAGAAGATGAAGAAGAATGGGGAAAGAAGAAAAAGAGTTGGTGAAGAAAAGAAAAAAGAAAAAAAATTATTAGAGGGAGGAGAAGAAGAGAAAAAAAGAAAAAAGAGATTAGAGGGAGGAGAAGAGAAAAAAAAGGGAAAAAAAGATTAGAGGGAGGAAAAGAAGAAGAAAAACAAAGAGAAAGAAAGCGGAAAAGAAGACGGGAGGAAAGAGAAGCAGGAGAAGAAAAAACAGAAGAAAGGGAAAAAAAAGGAAAAGCAACACCTGTCCAACAGTGTCAACCAATCAAAAGTGAGCATTGCCATCCTGTGCGAGCGTATCGATATTCGGGCTGCATTACAATGTGCAGGATTTATTTTGAGCATGTATGTATATAGAGTACAGGTATACGTCCATAATGATTGCCTATTGTTGTCGGTAGCGGCAACACACAAGCATCCAGGTGCAGGCAGCGGAGGAAGTTGATTGGCGTGCTTCCATGATCTATTTTCCCCAGGCTCCCACACCCCTACAGCTGTCCTCCACAATATGAGAACCATGTGCGTGTACTTGTTTGCGCCGCATGCTCATGACACATTCTTTCCTCGTCGCTCGCCAGTAAGCAAGACAAAGATCTTCACTGTCAAAAAAAGGAGCCGGTAAAATGTTGGGCCAAGTTCTTCTCGGGTTTCATTAGCAATCACTCCTTGATGGCAAATACCTGATTTGTTTATGCGGGGGGAGGGGGGGGGGGGGGTTACAAAGTTGACGTGAGCCCGAACTGCACGAGAAACGTTCAAACAAAGTCGCATAACAGTTTTTGGCGAAATGTTTTGAAGCGCCAGGTGACAGCCCTACTTTGACTCGCCTCGCTTCTTCCAGCCTTTCCGTTCGGAAGATGCACGTCAGATAAAGAAGCGCAAGGAATGAAGATGAAAAAAAAAGTGAAGATGCATTTCTGATATGTGCGCTGATACTCCTTCAGGTCTTCCTCACGGGATGGGGGGGGGGGGGGGGGGGGTAGGTAACACTGGGACTTGTGCAACTCATGACCTGAATTTCAAGACACGCCTCTTTACAACTGTGTGTTGTTGTTTTGGACAAGCGAGATTGACTGCTCGTCCTCATTAGGGCCATGCTTCACCTGGAGCTCATCCAAAATTCAATGTGAAGTACTTTATTGACAAATTGTTTAGACTGTGATCAATTCTTTACATTTAGTATATACAAGTATACATACATACAGTACACATACACACTGGATATGCAGTAATTATGCGTGTATGTGTACACACATGTGGACACACTTTATACTGTATATTCATTCAGACATACATGTAATATTTACAAATACACATATAGATCCACATACACACATATGTATATAAATATCCAGACACACAGACACACAATTTTGGTACATTCATTTTTCAATGGTGTGCATTGTCTACTAGTCTCTTATTTTCAAACACTTTGATTACAATTGCTGAGAAATAAAAGTCCCTAAAGGGACAATGTGTAAGATTTAGGCCGGTTTTCATTAAAAAGGAATAAATGAAATGATTATAAATTTCAAAAATTGCAAATAAATGTGTTCTTAACGACCAACAGTATCTTTTAGATATAATGGTAGGTTTAGTTATCATGAAATTATATTACATGGGGGGTGGCACTCCTCACATTACTAAAATTACTAATTTTACAACTAAACAATTTTGTATGGTCAAATAATCCATTAATAAACACATTTTTTCTATGTGCTGTCAACTGAAAATGGCATGCGTTAAAGGTAACAACCGATCTCACCGATACACAAAATACTAACTGTTTATTTGTGGAAACAGCTGTGTACTATTTCTTTAATGTGAAGAGTCAATTAAGATAAGAATATCATTTGTATTTATCAAGCACATACATGCTGAAGTGAATGATTGACTCGAGACGTGTGAAATTGTGATCATCTTTGATGAGCTGCTGCCGCTTCTGCACACTTCTTTTTGCTTCAAAACGACTTCATCTTCTTAAGCAGTGAACCTGAATCTGCTTCCACGCGCCTTATCTTATCACAACCATACGATACGCATGATATGCAGACTCACAGCCACTGGCTGTGTACAATAAAAAAAAAAAAAAAGAAAAATCACCAAATGTTATCAGCCGCTAGACTGGAGCAGTTCTCTCCTCTTGTTCTCCAAGATTACACATTTATGATGATTAAACCAAAAAAAGATGCTGACACCAAGGAAAAAAAATCAATTAGCACTGACTATGTGAGGCGAGCGAGGAGAGGCGATGACTCAAAGGACACGACATTAGGTACAACTGCACAGTCTAATGAGATCATATACTAATATCGGCAGCAAAAAAAAATCTAAATTAAAAATTAATTTAATTTCAGAATGCTAGTCCACATAGTCTAGCACTGGATGTACTTAGAGCGCAGGTGTATTTAAAGTTGCGGCCTGCAGGTGCATGGAATAACCAGTCAAAGATAATCTAGCAATGTCTTAATTTGCCGGGAGAAAAGTAGATTGTTTACAATAGGTCACACAAGGGTTGGGCAAATAGGCTACACGACATCAAGCAGTCAGGAAGCAGCACCCCCTGTTGGCCAGTAAAGTCATTATTTCGATTAGTCTCTATTGATCCATTTTTGGGGTAAGTATTGGTGTATGGGACAACATAAGACCATTTTTTGATGATCTCATTAGAATGATCATTTAATAAAAAGGAGGATGAGAATATCTGAGTCAAAGGGTGTGTATACGAGGATCAGGAAACTTTAATACTTAGAGACATTCTGACTGTTTCCCACAGATTTTTACACACACATGTATATATACATGTACATATATATATATATATATATATATATATATATATATATATATATATATATATATATATATATATATATATATATATATATATATATATATATATATATATATATATATATATAACACTGAACACTGAGAGGCAACATTTTCTTTTCACCATCGCCAGTGATCATAACGGTGCATTTAAAAAACATTGTTGTTTTTTTTGTTTGTTTGTTTTTGTGAGATTAAAGCCAAACTTGAATGACCCACCTTCAGCTAGCCAGAAATTAAAACAGACATTTCTGTTAATTATCATGCATACAGATTAGACTGTTTAGCTTAATGTAAAAGATACACTTGCAAAATATCAGTCATAAAAATACTTAGTTTGCTAGTTTAGAAATACCATCAAATTCAAGCAGTCAATCAGGCCATAAAGCAAAATCAAAGCATAAATATTTGTGAGCAAATACCATGATGTGCAAAGCTATCATCTTGGAAAAAATTGTTCTAATTTGAAGATCCTAAAATCTAAACCGTATTTTGGTTTAAATACCATGGTATTCGTGTGGTACAATCTTCATATTTACAGCTGCCTTTTGAGAACCAAACAAAATGTTGTAGTTTAAATTGACACGAAATACTCATTACTTTCCAAAGTCACCGAAAAGACACAGCAGAAGGATGAAAGAGCCAGATGTGACACGGGAGCCGTGGGTTGTAGATTCACACAAACACACTGGCACTCTTTAATTAGAATACTAATGGCAGAGCTCTATTGGCGTTGTTTCCTTTTTCATTTCATGAAAGCTTTTAATTTCTCTCTTTACATTAATGGAGCTTACATGTGTAGCAACTCGGGGGAACATAACAGCAAGTATTTTTTTTTCCCGAGGGGGAAATGCAGGTTTTTTTTTTTGTCTAATTGGTGATTATTAAACTGGGCTAGCCCGGCTTCCACATTTTGGAAGAAAAGCTTGACAGCATATGCTTTTTCTTTTTGAAACTATCTAGCTCCTTATAATGGGTTAAACAAAAGCTAAGGGCCGTTTATGGGGCCAGATGTTTCTTGCTCCTTCGTTCCATGTCTGTCAACCCTCTCTGGACATACTGCAAATCCTGATTGGTTGCCTTGGAAACCAGTAAAGGACTATTCTGAGCGCAATAGTAGTGAGGGTGCAAACACAAAGATAAGTTACTCAAAGCCATCAAGCTGGTGAATTGTGATGAATGCTGACTCAAATAGTTTAGAATGGAGTTGACGTTTCAACTACAGACGTGTCCAAATATGGATTTTTTTTTCCTATTTAATATGATTATTTCTGCTCGTATCCACCAGACAAGCACACTTTGCCGCTCGCCCACCTGCGAGCGTCTGCGCTATCATCTCTTTAATCTGTGCATTAATTACATGTCTGAAACGTGAGCCGCTCTTCTTTTTCTCTTTTGTCTGTCGGAATATGCATGAGTCCTGCAGGTTGTTCTTTATTCATGTTGTCTGAGGACAGCGTCGGGACTAATTACCACAACACGGCTCTCATCAGCTTGTTTGGACGACCTCTGCCTTGTAGCACACATTATCTATGTGGATGAATTTACAGCTGAGTGCTGCTTTTAAAGCGGCACAATGTAGATAGCGGGAAGCGACAGATCGCAGTTTTGAGTTGATTTTGTGTTTTAGAACTTTTATGTAGCAAGTAGCAGAAAGTTCTTGCAAGGAAATGAAAGGAATAATTACCTCTATACCTGTGTTTTCAGCGTGGGTTTATTGTTTTGTAGACACACTTTGATGTATCAACATGGAGATAAAAAAAAAAATAGTGGAAGGTATTCCACACAATTGCAACAACAGTGAGAATCCAAAAATTGCACTAATTTCTTGGAAAATAAACTTTATATTCATGTCAAACCTAATTTGAACCCAATTTGTAATGTGTACACTTTACCAAAGTTTGATGCTGCTCAGAATTAGAAATAGATATTCAAAGAAATAGATTACCACTTTTCTCAATCGATATATCAGTTTCATTTAAAATAACCAAAGTACTTTCTCCTTCAGCCTATTACCGGAGTAAATATTCTAAACCAGTACGTGGGTTTTAGTTTTCTTAGGTTATCGCACAGCCAAGACAAAGTCAAGTTTCTATGTGAATTAAAAAAATGCTAAATACAACTTGTCATCATTTAAGCAACAAAATCAAGAATCAGACAAAGTAAGCTACGGCCCTGTTCCACTTTTAAGTTGAGACATTCTGTAATTGAGGGCTTTTCATTATTAAAAATAAAGTCATGATTTTATATTAACTCTTTTGGTTCCATGGACGAGAATTTTCGTCATGTAACACATTCATGTTTTATCGAAGGGAAGGAGTGTTGAGATGTTTCAGATGCTGCTAAGAAAAATGAGCGTCAAAGTCACTGTTGTGCAGAAAACACATCTTTTCACAAAAAGCTCATTTTCTCGTTTTGTCCAAAATAGCTCTGTGTCACTCAAATAACCTATTTTCAAACAGTGACTACTAAAGAACTGAAGAAAATAAATTCTTACTTCCTTTCCTAGATAAAGAATGGAATCCAATCCCTTATATGGTACCACCAATGTCTACATAGGCATATAATACAATATTCTGTCAGCCTTGAAAGATGCATCAAAATGCTCGATATCGGCTGGCATTCTAGGGGTTGCCTTTTCAGTCGCTTGGCACTGAAATGGTTAATACGTCATTGACACGAAGCAATATTGATTTAGTACAAACGTTAGTGGTAGCCACATATTACTTGGTGCATTCAAAGGTAAATTATTTTCCATAGTCATTTTTCCTTTATATATTTTTTATTTAACATGTTTTTTAATTCTATACATTTATATTATTATATGTCAGTGGTACTTACTATACGATTTTGTTACTCATTTTTAATATGTATATAGAATTTGGATGCTTTTACCTGGGGTTTTGCATGCATTAGCTAATTACCATAGGTTTCTATTGCCCGCCATACGACAATTTCGCCTGTACACACACACACAAAAAATCAGACTCAAACTCTCAAAGATGCCTTTAATAGCAGTATTTTTTTTTCAGCAGAAGACTGAATGTTTTGCGCTGACACTGACTGCTATTTCAAACTGTTCCTAAGTCCTTGCACCTTGTCTGAGTCCCTAGTTCCATCTGAAGAAAAAACATCAAAAGCCAAATGTCATTTCATCAGAGCACAAACAAACACGCACGTTGTGTATGTTGACAGGAGGAGAGCGGCTTCTCTTTTTCTTTTGAGATCCAGGTCTGACGGGGCGAAGGAGCACAGAGTGTAATGGCTGAGCGAGCCATCCGGGCAACGCTGAAGGGAGCCGGAGAGTCTAACGGTGATGGCTAATTCAATCATAAGAAAAGCACGATGAAGGCACAGTGACACCGTTTGGGGGAAGAGTTGGAGCCAGAGGATAACCGAAACCATACGGGCATGAGCGGACACAATCAGATTACTGTGTTCTTTCAGGGGCGGCGGTGGTAAAGGGGTGCGGACGGTGACACTCATCCAAGCTGATTCAAACGACAGAAGCGTAAGGAATGATGTCCCCGGCTCGTGCGTCCGCCGACTCGGCCAGGGAGCGGAGAGTGTGCGAGACGAGATGAATCGGTCATGCTTGGAGTGAGATGCTGCCTAATGGTCCAGAGTCCTGCGTTGAGTAACTGTGACTGCCCGGCAAGGGCGAGGGGATGTCTGAAAGGCTAAAAAGTCATAATATGTCTCCATTTGCTTTTTTGCTTTCGGGCGACTTTAAATCTCAATGCGTGATGGGGCCGTTTGTGGTTCATGTTGAGTAAATTGCCATTTATTAAAAGTGAAATCGAGAAATGCTGTCGCTGTAAAGCATAACGCTGCAAGTTGGATTCATTGACAACGAATCAATAATCACATAGTTGGATCTTTGTTTTTAAAGCAGGTAATTGTTTAAATAAAATGCAAGAAATGGAATTAGTTTGATTAATTTGCTTTTTAAAAATGTAAGACTTGAAATGGCCTTAATCGTCAAATCGTGATTTTGTACATATTGCGGAATGCTGGATGATAGTCACTAACTACTTCGTTGTTATCCTTAAGCTATGTATTTTTTGCACAAGCAAACAATTTTAAGTTTGTATTAAAACTGATTTTAACTGTTAAACATGTATTTTGTCTGAGTGTTTTCCACAGGATTTTTTTCATATACAAATCAAATTTTCTTAAATTGATGTTTTTAGGTGGCTTGCTTTAATTAAAATATATAAACTAATTCATTGCCAGTTCAGTAAAAAATGTTTTTTTACGCTTCACTATTTCCCTGACTGATAGACAAAAGAAGTCATTCACTGCTAGTAATTTATACATATACATATACATACATATATATATATATATATATATATACATACACATACATATATATATATATATATATATATATATATACATACACATACACACATATATATATATATATATATATATATATATATATATATATATATATATATATATATATATATATATATATATATATATGTTTTGGTTTTTTTTTGGCTTGCTCCACTTACAATTGTCCAGCATCTCAACAGCAAATATTGATTAGTTCTCCATGAAAGCAGGCTGATTATCAATGCCTTGAACCGAAATAGACTTGGAAAACAATCTATATTTTAAACAATGCTGTTACGTTAACTACAAATAATTTAAAAGTAATGTTTGTGCATTTTTTTGCTCTATTTGACCAAAAACTGTTTAAGAAAGGGATGGAAATTATTCTCTTTAAATCCATTTAACAGATTAATCGATAAAATAATCAGCATATTAATAAATTATTATAAATAAATCAGAAACAAGTGAATGATTCTGAACACAGCTGATGAATTGTAACTGCCATGATTTTCCAAGAGAAAATAAGGTTCAGAAAAACTTGGCATCTGCAATGTGACTCACCTTCGCATTATGCGTTTGTGCTACTAAGTGCACTTGTATAAAAGGTAGAATAAAGAAATGCTAAATGTTGCCAGAAAATGTTGACGGGTTTAATAATGGAGACATTTTGAATGTTTGGATAACAAATTATAGGTCCCAGAGTTGATTGTGTTCAACACTGGAGTTTCAGTTTTAAACAGACTGCATGAGTTTTAACATGACAAATAAAGACAATGCTATAACACGACTCTAAAATTTATGGCATTTTTGTCAACATGTGAGCGATGATTGACTTGCTCAGCATTCACGCAACAGAATCCAGTGCACTCTGTGAAATACAAGTGTCATTTTTTTTCTTAGTTCTTGTCAGCTGCCCATCATAACCAAAGGAATGTGTCAAACCGCTGAAAGGAGTAAATCAGTCCTCCCAGGGGGAAGCACTTGATTGTTAAAGGCATGAATCGTTTCCTTCTCGCACCTGTGTCTGTGTGTGTGTGTGTCTGCACGTTTGTGGACTATTGATCTGACCAGTCGGTAGACATTAAATGAGAGGAGTGAGGCCAGCAGACACAGCGATTGGTGGCAATGCACTGCTGGGAAAGTCCTGGGTCCAGTGAACTTGTTTATTGAGTTTCACATCATATACCGGTATATATATATATATATATATATATATATATATATATATATATATATATATATATATATATATATATATATGTGTGTGACGCGATATATACGAGTGACGCGATCTCTTATTGTTAACCAGTTTGGAACTAAATACTTTGACCTGTCCAGAGTAGCATACAGTTCATTTGCTTGGATGAAAAAAAAACAGCTTTGACTTTTTTAAAATCATGTTGTCTGAAAGATTGATTCCTATCCCAAAAATTATATCACTCAGCACTACATGGTATTACAAAAAAGGTACAAAAAAGTGTACAACCTTTCATGCACTCTTGAATATCACAAAATCTGTTATAAAAAAAAAAAAACTCCTTTTAATCTGCAGTAAAGCACGCTGAACCACGATACAGCAAGAAAAAGCATAGAAAGAAACAAGTGTTTTTGAACTTACACTTGGCTGTTCGTGTCTCCGCTCAAAATGTGAATAAGAGAAAGAAGACGTTTAGATTGGCAGGACACTCAACAATGCATCTGAGCACTTTGACAAGGCATCCCTACACACCTTGTAAGTGCGCATTTATGGATCTATATATTTGCCCGTACTCAATCAGACAATGGCTAACAAAACGACCTTGTGGAGTTGAAGCACGGTCTCGGAAGCCGGATGCCTCCGTTGATGTCTTCCACTCTCTTTATTATTTGTCACTACTCAACCAAACAGCAGGACACAAACACAAGCAAATGGATATATGGACTCCACTGTGTTATTATATTGGCACATCGATGGCTTATTAACCTGTGCTATCTGGTGTGTGTTTGCGCGTGTGAGCTAAGATTCTTCTAAACAGTATGCTCCAGGCATCCAAGTGAATGTACATACTGCAGTGAAGTGATTGAATATGTGGACATGTATGTTCATGTGCTGACGGAGACAGGAGCATATACAGGTCAAGGGCACCATCTGTACACACTCAATAGTTAATTAGCCACTGAATTATATATTTTTGGACTAAAAACAGATTGGTGGGTGGACATGGCTGAGATTTCTCTCACTCATCACAATTAACTGTTTGTATTGTTTTGTTTTGTTTTTCCTGCACAAGTAACTGACAATGTTAATTGGCCAGTTCCCTCAAAATAGAGAAGTTGTGATGATGACGGTGATGCAAAAGATGACGCTAAAAAGTTTCAAATCCAAAGGTTATATTTTTCCCGTGTTTAGATGGGTTTCTGTAGTTCGTCCCAAATTCCAAAAACAGAAGTTTCTGTTAAGGAAAAAAAACAAACTAAAAATGGGTCACTTTGTACAACCTCAAAAATTTGGATTATTTTTTTTTCAATAAAACTCAGGAATGTGGATCAAATTCACATTTTTTTAACCATAATTGGGTTATTATTAGGTAGATAAAATGAAGATTCATATTCTCCATAGGTACGAATCTAAGTTAAAAACGTTCATAAAAATACCTGAGCTTGGAAATTTACATGAACTGGCAGAATTTGAAAGATGTGTACTGTACTTGGAAATTATATTGATTTTCTTTTTAAAGGAATTCATATGTACGACTTAACAAGTACTAACAAAAAGCCCCACCTGACCAAGATCCCTAAAAAAAAGTAAACTGCATGATAAATCATATTTTCCAATAATTCTGTCAAGGTTCATCAACACATAAGCATAACTGCATTTGCCCTGCAATTAGAACTGTAAAAAATGTGTGATAGTCACTTAAAAAAAATAATAATAATATTCAATCAGGTATTCAAAGTAAAATTCCCATGGACTTGTTAAAAAAAAAAAAAAAATCCTTAAAAAAAGCATCCTAGGCTATGCCGCTCCGCTGGTATGTAGCTATATCAAACCTTGTTGTTCTGTCTACTTTTTGATAAGGCAAGCACAATATTTGTACACAGTTAAGAGCATAAGGTTACGGGCGATAAAGTTGTTGGCTACCAACATGTGTGTTACTTGAGTTACTTTTCTCTTTAGTAAATAGAGAAAAATACTCCAAAACCCTCCCTATTAACACGACTCGATTTTTATTTTCAAGTATCACTCGGCATGTCTTAACACTGTATGATAGTCTCAAGCATTAAAGAAATTGCATGTGGACGGATGGTATTTATTTGAAAGCTTCTGAAAAGAAGCAAAGATTAACAGGTGAAAGTTCCCTTTTAAGGCTAAAGTTAAACGACTAGCGGCTAGGTCGAAGCGCGTCGCTCGGCACAAGCGTTGCGTCCGCCAAACAGTAGTCAGCCTTGCGAATGCGTTCCGACGACAGAAAACATCAGCGGGCTGAGCTGAAAACACACATTGTGCCGAGCCTCAAAACGAAGCAGCTTTGCGACACGGGCGCATCTCGGCGCTGTCAACTCTTGACACGCTCACAAAGCGCAAGGCCTCATTTTAAGCCAAACAGGAAATAGCCGCCGCGATCCGGAGGAACAAACAGGAGAGGACAGCGGTGCAATTTAATTGGGCCGTGAACGTTCGCCGTCGTTGCAAAGCGCCACTGTAAGCTCTATCGATTATCAAAGGGCTCCCAGCTCAGACGGGTAGTCTACTGATCTTTCCCTAGCTCAGACATGAAAAGCCCCCAGTGACAGCTCATAGCCTGGGATAGATCATGGCGCCGTGCTTCGGGGGAGGAGGGGCTTCAGTGGCGCCCGCTCCACGGGCCCGGTTTTGTTTTCTTGTTTTTCGCTCTCTTAACGCATCGTTCCGTCAGGGACGACAAAGATATGTTTTCATTTGAACCCGGGGCTAGCCGCGGCTTGTCTGAGACGCTTGGTAAAACAATGGCAGACAAGCTTTTATTACAGCGATGCCTCATTACTTTTTAACCGGCGTAATCATACGCACCGCTCCTCATGCATTATTCACAGGTGAGCATGCGTCGCGAAATGACAGCCGAGCCTGCCGAGTGCAAAAAACAAGCACAAAAATAGGAAGAGGCACGTGTGGAAAAAGTATTACGACACTTTTTATTAACTTTCATGCATTGGCTGTTGTGTTAGCTTGCAGCACTTACAACGGTGAGTCGCTTTCATCCTGAGTGTTGCCTTCAACTTAATTAAAGCAATTTGACAAGCAACACGAGGTTAGTGCATCCTCCTTTCATCAGTAATATTTGGCGGAAGATTGGTAAATTTAAATAGAACACCGTGTTGATAAATAGAGGTCAAGCACTTAGTGGTGTGCTTCTTGTTAATTACAGATGCATGCTAGACAAGTTTAATTAGATTTCATAGAAACCGACGAGGTGTTTGCATTTCTCACAGGGAGAGTTTGTTTCCTACTTCCTATGGAATGATCGCAAGTGGCAAAATACTACAAACCCTGCACTTAAGTCGAAGAAGAGACACTAGTCTCAGAAAGAAACTATTAAATATGCTAAATATACTCAATTGCAAATGTTTTTTTTTTTTACTGTCAGTTACATTCAATAACCATTTTGACAACTTTGGAATTTTTTTTCAAACCATGAGCAAGCTAGCAATGACTTGGGCTATTTGCTATCAAAACAAGGTGTTCTGGTTGCTTTGCTAAAACTGTGGGAAAAAGTAGGACTACAATGAAGGCTAAACAATGTATCACACTCTATATGTAATATTTTATTTGGATTCCACACAAAGATAAGAAACAATCAGAAAATACTCACTTGTTGACAAGGTGAGGGACAATTGGACAATTTTAAATGAAACAATCGACTTCTCCAACCCTAACCCACCTCCAAATCTATTTAATAATAAAGGAATTGTTGTTTAATCGATTCAACGCTGCACTTTTCAATTCTACAAATACACCTGGATTTTCCCGTTGTTGAAAACTCACCAAAAAAATAAACAAACAACAAAACCCTTGCATTGTTACCAACTAATCAAAGCTGAAATTTGTTTATGATTTGTCAGAGTTTTGCTATCAGTATAACACAATATCGATAGTACAAGTCCTGTAATGCTGTGCTTGCAGGGTCTGCCAGTGCCACTGCACACCCTGAAGCTGCACAGCTTCGTGAAGCAAACATCAATCAATTAGGCACTATTTTACAAAATGTGTTAATGAGCTGTCTAATGAATTCACAGCCATATTTCCTCTGCGACATTTTACAGAATAGCTGAGGCTGCCTCCCTTTGGGGGAAAGTTCGGAGTAAAGCGTGTCTGAAGAGCCTTCTCACGCAATTGAAATATCGGACGATCGAGACTGTCCTTAGGTGTGATTGTGATTGTGAGTATGAGGGGTTGACTGTCTTTGCGTGCCCTGCAATCGGCTGGCAACCAGTTCAGGGTGTCCCCCGCCTACTGTCAGAAGACAGCTGGGATGCGCTCCAGCATGCCCATAACATGGCCCGCTGTTAAAATGGTGGATGGTTAGATAAATATAATTTCCTAAAAATCCACCAGAGTCTTCTGAGAACCATTCGTGTTCACTGTTGTGTCCATTTTGTCTCAACGAGACAAAGACGAAGGAAGAAATTTGGCATGTCAGCCAAGATTCTCAACAACTTCTACAGATGTACAATCCAAAGTGTCCTCTCCACCTCCATCACAGTCTGGTACGGCAACTGCACAGCACACGACAGGAAGGCTCTCCAGCGTGTGATCAAGTCCTCACAGCGCATCTGTGGAGCAGCCTTACCTTCACTGCAGGACATTTATCACGCCAGGGTTCTGCGAAGGACACGCAACCTCATCAAGGACAAGACACACCCTCTAAACAATCTGTTCGAACTGCCGCTTGTAGACACTACAGGAGCCTGAGGGCCAGGACTGCCAGGCTGGCAAACAGCTTCTACCCACAAGCCATCCAGATTATTAACAAATCTCCCACGCACTAATCTGCCTCTTACTACATGCATAAATTATATTTTGCACAAATATTTTGCACTACGTGATATTTGCACTATATTATTAGCACCATTTTTCTGTTGTTATTTATTTTTATTCTAATAGCTATTTATTCATTGCTCAATCATGGAATGTAGTCTGCTACTTGAGGAAGTGAACGGAATAAGAATTTCATCGTGTGGTCTATTAATATTACACATATGACAATAAAACTCTTGAATCTTAATTGGCATCCAAGCCAAGCACATGAGACATCATTGGAAAAGTCAGAATGTCCTCTAGTGAGCACACTATGACTTAGTAGAGTAGTTCCAATGAGTCGAATATAGACAAATGTCCACTAAAGTGGACTCAAGACCAGTTAATGTACAACAATCAGCGTTTAACAGAACAAGAGCGTAACCCCAATCCCGTCTTTCTTAGATGTGCACAAACTCAAAATCACATTAAAGGTGATCTTAAAAACCTCCAGTTCAGCCATGATTTTTTTGCTGCACTCCTCCACTCACCGTGTGAGTCAACCGCCTACTTTTCAAGGCTTTCAGCCACCAAGCGCTGAGTGAATCATGACGTGAATCATTAGATTTGGCCAAACTTTGTTGAAGAAGTTAGAAATGCTAATACTATGTGGAAAGAGAGAAGCGAGACAAGACAGAGATGACCCACTTAGTGCAATTATCTCTAACGAAGAGACAGAAGAGTCGCGAGCTGGGGAAAACACACAATCCTAAATGCGTTAAATTAATCCAGATAATTCAATAGGCGATGATAAAACGCCACAATCAAGCCCCCTCTGGCTGTGCTGTTTGACTGATACTGCACGGGGCTGGTTTATGCAAACACTTCTTCTGCACAAGCTCTCCGCTCTCCGTCGGCGGCGCGGCTGGCGTCAGCGCTGCTAGGTTGTGTTTACTTGCGCAAAGTCAAGCACATAGCACATTTGCATGCTCGCATTAATACACACACACACACGCACTCATACGGCCGTCTATTGTCACCCTCGGACATTTCCCGCAGCTTCATGTGAGATTCATACAGTGCGCTCAACCGTGGTTTCCCCCCCTCCGGGTGTATGCAAGTGCAGTGTCTGTGGTTTAGTAACAAGATCATTAAAATAATCAAATTATGATAAGAGCGAGTCAGTGGTGCTGAAAGGAGTTGTTTTTGAGTCCATCGGAGGCGATGCTGTTCGTGTGCAGGGCGGCGACAGAGCGAGGAGCATCATCAACATTAGCTGGCAGCATGGGAACAAGCCTGCGGTGGATCCCGGCAATAATAACATTAGCGGCACTTTCGCACAATAACAACAGTGTTGGACGTTTCTATTGCTTTGCAAGTTATGCTTTGTCTTCGAAGCCTCTGAGCAAAAAGAAGCCGCGTGCATCAGGTCGGGAGGACGTGTGGCTGACTCACCTGTGTGTGTGACGGGGGCCGCGCAATGCAGCGTCTTTCTAGGGCCGCAGCGATCAAATCATTTCGTTTATGGAGATACCACTGAAAATTCTATTGAATATTCATTCTGGTGTCCGGATAGAAAAAAAATGCCTTTGGAAAGCTTGACATTTTTCTCAGGGTGACGAAATAATGCTCGGTGGTTCACACTGTACTCTAGCGTCAAGTGACACAACTCAGATTTTTTCATCACTATCCGACCTGTATCTGATCTTTCCATGGTAGAGTGAACGACACATCCAATTTTCTCAAATGCGATGCGGGCCGCTTGGGTAAGTGGTACTAAACCCGATACGTATCTGATTGTTTGACATGCGACTTCAGGCTGAACTGCCGGGTCGCATTCATCCGACTCGGACGTAGCAAACATGTGACAAACGTCACAATTCTGCGGTCAAAAAGGCGGCGGCAGCTGACCGAGAGAATGCCAAGGTAGAAACTTCTGAGGAAGGGAGAATAAAGTGTATTTTCTCCTCTTGCTCCTGCAGACCTGGCAAGAGCATGAACGAGGGAGATGTTGCTGTCGCGCCACAAAATGCCATGGGCAAATATTGCGCATTTCCCCCTCCTTTCCACCTTAAAAGTAACAGATTGAAAATATTGTGGCTGCGGTATGACGGCCATTGGGCCATCCAAACAAGAATTTAGGCTGGGGTGACCTCACGGTGTCCTCTGCGCATGCGGGACAGTTTCCGCCATTTGGTGTTCACACACAGGTCACATACAGGTCGCATTCATTTGAAAGTGTGAACGACCTCATGAAAGAAATCGGATTTTCCCCCAAAAATCAGAATTGAGCATTAATCCCTGCAGTGTGAACCTAGCCTGAATTTGTTGTGCCACATACAGCAACAGGCTTTAAATGAACCTCGGAGCGTGATGTTGCTTGTATTTTCATCTATCTCCGTAAAACCAAACCACCAACGATCCAAATCCTATTTTTGAGGAACAGACGGTTCACTTTCAGTAGCTGTAGCCCTATGTGTTAGCCCTATGTTTGGACTGAGTGTTGCGGAAAGACAACAATGGCAGAAGCTACAAAAGCTCAAAAAGCATTGCAGCGAACGAGAGGGGTATAAATCCTATTTATTTATTTATTTTCAATCGATCGTGAACTCGAATTAATAGGGGAAAAAAAAGCAATGTATCGCCCAGGTCTGATGCATCCCAGCCCAAGCCAAGTGTATCCTATAAATGGTCATTTAAAAGATGTTTGTTTTTTTTTTCGAGGTAATCCCACAAAGATTGTATTTGTCAGCCAATAAGCCTAGTTAGTTGGTTGGGCATTTCTATATCAGACATTCTTACTTGGGACAAGCTACAGGGCGGAAGTCAGTTGGCTGATAGCACCCAGGCTGTAAATTGGGACTAACAGCAGCTCGTGTTAGCTGAGGTTTTTACCACAGTATTTTCAATTAAAAAAAAAAACAAGCAGACGGAACCAATGTTCTTGTTCACACACAGGAATATTACTAAAAGAGAGAGGATGGTGTAAAAGTTATGATGTCTCCAACTAATTCAATTAAGAGTGGCAACGTATGGACCAGTGTGCACCGGTTAGAGAACACGAAAATGTATTCCATTTAACTTGTCTTTTGGCATATACACACAATCATAAATTGAATGGAACACGGATGCTGCGCGACTTCAGGTATTAATGGCAAAATGAACTCATGCTGCTTGGAAAAGGAAAAGAAAAACAATTGCTAGGAGCACGTTACATTGGCACTGCATTCAGTGACCGCTCACAATGTGGGCAATCTGAAACAAACAAACACACTTAGAATAATTACTGTGTATAATTTATAATTAAAAAATGAAGGGTGAGCTCTATACACAGGGGTGTTCTATACTTAGGATTTACGGTATTTTCTATATTTTTTCATTTTCAGACAATCAAAATTTGATAACTCCAATTTAAACTAGGGTGCTCGATTTACTGGAGATTTAGTTTCAGCCCTACTTCTTATAGTCGCTGTCAGCGAAAGAGCGACAGCGCCCGAGACGCACAAACATCTTCAGAGAAGATGTCATCACTTTTATCTCTTTGCTAAATATTTGCTTAATGAGAAAAATACGACTCCACCTTTAATTACAATTTCGTCTCTTCTCCCCCATTTGCTTACAAACATCTCCACCGAGCCTGCATCTTATTACGACGGCAGTTTAATCTGAAAAGGAATTCAGGCTACAGTAATGAGTTTATAGGGGAGTCTAATTGTCTTATTGTGCTTTTAAAAACATTGCTTCGGGAACTTTGTAAGTTGTACAGTGTCTCCCCCTCACTCATCATCTTCTCTCCTCCGGCTTGGCTGTACAACAAAGCTATTCATTTAAAACAATCATCTCAAAGTCATTATCGCCCTTGAAAAAGCCTGCAAATCAATTGTGTTTACGACATGACTGTTCATTAGATATGTAAATTTACACATCGCTTCTGAGAACTCAGCAATTTAATTACAGTCGATGTATTTTCATTTACAAAGTAATTAAGCGAGTGTTTCATTTTCTCTCCTTTGGTTTGGGCTGTTTTGGATTATGATCAATCCAAGCTTTAATGCTAGGAAAAACTTAACCCGAGCCTTTATCTCTTCTGACTGACACAGTTTAGCGGAGGGAGATTAGAGAGCGACGTATCTTCATTTGTCAAATATCAAACTGTCTTACTTGAACGATTTCAGAACGAAATGTCGCTAATCAGTGCTGACGAACGCACGCTGCTTGTCGAAAAGATAATGAGTCTGCCAGAGCGAAGCCGAGAAACAAACAGCTGAGGCAAACGCAGAAAGAGGCATTACGACCCGACATCACGCAGACACTCCAAGTACAATGGCGATGGCGGGCGCTACTGTGAATACAAAACCATTACCCCACATGGAATCTTAATGTGAGTTATAAAAAGAAGAAAAACAATGATATTGTTGGGTTGCAAAGATTTTGTCTTTCAAAATATGTATAAATCTATATTACGGGTGGGAATCTTTGTCTCACCGTTTGATTTTTGGGTCTCCGTTTCGATTCAGAATCGATTTTTGTTTCAAAGCCATTTTTGATTCAGAATGATTTCGTTCAATTAAAAATGATTCCCGCTTCAATCTATAGATGTGCGAAGAATCAACATACTAATTCAGTCTGCTTTGAAAGACAGAATAACAAATGATGTTTACATTACAAATTGTACACGTTTGACAGTATAAAATTGAATGAAACAAAAATAAAGTGCATCGGTGTCATAAAAACATAGAACAAGATACACTATCATAAATGGAAATTGTAGTACCAAATTTAGTGAATAATTGTTGAACAATGGAAAAGAGCAATATTTCTGAGTATATTAATGCCAAACAAGATAAGAAAAAAAACTTTTTCAAGTGAGCTGCTGAGAATATGGGCAAAGCATGGAACGTGTGCCATGTTTTTAATCGGTGTATCTGCAAGTATCAGTTACAATCACAAAGTTTCATGATGGTCAAAGCCCATTCGTTAGCAACAGAGTGAAATGAAAAAAATTGCATTCACATTTGCGGCCATGGGGCTTTAGTGTTGAGTATGTAAAAAGTGAGACGACTGTGCGTGTCCATGCGTCCAATGTTAGTGCCACTCTGCTCATTCCAATTAAAGCCCTGGTGACTTTTCTGTCAATCTCTTAGTATAAAATTGTTGCGCAGCTGTCTCAGTTGAAAAACGTCCGGAATGGTATAGTGTACCTTGGCTCCGTTGTCTGCAACATTTTTCAGTAGGGATGTAAATCTTTGCTTTCAATGAGGACGGGGTGGTTGAATTTCCTCCATCTTTTGTTTTTATGTTTTTAAAAATCCTCAAAGGAGTTGTAATCCGATTTTACCCAGGAGTTTTCATTCACTCCTGGCCTCAATGGTCACTGTCGCACTGGGATCCAATCACGTGTCTTGTAGGAGTACCCATGAGCTGATTGAATGGTGGGTTCGCCAGCCTTGTCCAAGCTATTGACTACAGTACCTCTAGTGCCTACCTCGGAGTGAATCTCACGCACGCGTAAGAATGCGCGGCTGAAGGAGTACAGTGACGAAAGACAGCATTGGGAAGATGTTACAAATGCTGTTGGAATTTTGAGTGTAAACTCTTCTTGTAAGGCTCCACCTTAAGTCAACGTCAGAAGACTGCCCGTGCCTCCTTCGCAGTATATATATATATATATATATATATATATATATATATATATATATATATATATATATATATATATATATATATATATATATGTTTCTGCTGTAAATATTCTCCAATTTCTGTCATCCCCGTGAGAGCAGACTGATTCTCTATTTTTTTAATCAAAAGGATTCTGCTGTTAATATGGAAAACACTGATAAAAGTTTATGCCTATTATCTGATATTACAGATAAAACTATTCACTGAATCATAACTTAAAGTTTTTTTTGTGTATTCTTCTTTTTACATTAAGTAATGTCTTTGAATAAAGGGATGGAAGTTAAAACGTGCTTTTAATCAGATTTGTTGATTAATCGAAAAATAAGACAGATTGATTAGTGAAATAATTGTTAGTAGCAGCCTTAGATATTCTTCTTTTTCAATCTAGTTTGTATCTTATTTTAAATTTTGTTTTGGTATAGAATAGTATAAAAAAGTTTTAACAGAAAGAAAAAAAAATTGTTAAACAACCAAATTTACTTCCAACCCTACGTCTAACCCTTCCAAAGAAAGAAGAAAAAGTTTAATAATTTCCCATTGCAAATGTAAAACCAATATGTGTCTTGCTTCTATAAAAGACCAATAAGACCATTCCATAACTTTCACAATGTTCTCCTACTGATTTTGAAGTTAATGTGTAGCAAATTACTTTTTATTTTATTTTGACTGCTAGAATAGCAGTCATCTGAAGGCCACATTAAAAATATATTTCCAAAAGTGCATTTGTTAAAAAAAAAATTGTCAACGAAAGCCCCTGAAAACTTTAATTAAAAAAAAAAAAAAAAACTCTTCAACCGGCTTCAACTATCAGATTAGTTTACATAAAAAATACAAATACTGTATTGATTGATTGAACATTTCTCATCAAGATTAAGGGTGTCTTTTTTTAGGTTAAAGGTTGAAGGTGAATGTAAAGCAGAAGGTACAGACAGAGACTGCTAAAAGCCAGGGAAATGATGAGAAGGATTGAGGTGGGGGTGTGGGTGGGGTGGGGGGCAGAAATAGGAAGACAAACTTTGAAGAAGAAAGCTAATTAAAAGATTCTCCTCAGTGTGTCCAACTTTGGATCCATGCTGAGGCCAAACTTAAGTATGTCTCACCTGGGATGATGATGATGTGTTTAATTGCACAGCTCTATAAACCTGATTGATACCTTTCCCAACACACACACACGCACGCACACACACACATATATATTCAAGAATTATAGACATTCTGAATGCACCTGTGTGTTTTGCCCGCCTCCACTTTCGACCCAAAATGTCATGAGGGCATATAAACACACACACATACACACACGCACACACAGGTGCTGCTGGGTGGACCGTGGGGGGAGACGTAAGAGCACTCTCGCTCCACTGAGTGGAAAACTCAATCTTCTTATCTCAGCAACTTTGGATGGACAGACTCAGTGGAGGTGTGTGTGTGTGTGTGAGTGTGTGTGTGTGCATATGTGTGGCTGGGCTATCCAGACAGGGGGTCGCGAAAAAAAAAAAAGGGAATCGCCAAGTTTGAAGGAAACTTGCTTCTCGATTGTGGTCATGGCAAACATATTGTGATGATCAGGTGCGTACAGGTCATACAGGTCTCAAACTCATTTTAGCTTAGTGAGGGGTGTCACTTATATGGAGATGTTTGCTGTGCATGTCAGCCTGGTCCCAATTTCCAGCAAATAGGGGCAATCAACTGTAAATATATTGTGGTGTAATATATATATATATATATATATATATATATATATATATATATATATATATATATATATATATATATATATATATATATATATATATAAATATATATATATATATATATATATATATATATATATATATATATATATATATATATATATATATATATATATATATCTCAGGCACAGGTTCAGTTTGATCGCTTCTTTTATTGAAAATAATGCTGTAACAAACTCAGCTAACACGAGCTGCTGTTAGTTGCAACAGGCACTGTTGCTGCTACTGTCCAAGTGACATCCGCCCTCTAGCTCGTACAGTTAAAGTAATTATTACAAGTATGAATACGGCAGATTTAAAAAAAAAACAATGCACATGTGTGTCAAAACTGTGGCTGACGGATTAATCTTCCTCGAATGGTGCTAAATTATAATGATAATAATTTTTAAATTGTCGTTTATAGGATGCACTCATACTTTTGGCCTTCATTCTAAAGAAAAAAGTTGCAGTATATTAATCAATCAATCAATCACATTTTATTTCTAGAGCCCTGAATCACCGAAGTCTCAAAGGGCTTCACAGATGAAAAGAGGTCATGTGGAGACTTCTTTGGAAAAAAGAAGTCATACAGAGATATCTTTTCAGTGAAAGGTACACAACAGCATCCCCTGTCAAAGCTTCCAGAAGGGGAAGGAAAAACTCAAAAACCCCAATTAGGTGAAAATCAGAAACCTCAAGAAGGGACCACAGGTGGGAGGAGTCCCCTTCCAGACCGTTTCAAAAAATCTAATGGAAATGCACCCAATTATATTCAAAAGGCTATCAGATCAGTCTGTGAGACTAAGTGGTATTACAATTAGCTATATCAAATACTTTTCAAAGACCTAAAAAAAAATAAATAAAAAAATGAAGGCTTTCTTTCCCGCCAGTTTAGCAGCCAGCAGGCCTGATACGCAACAGATTTACATGACGACTTGCTTCACTAGCAAAAGCAGCCATTACTGCTGGACCACCCACTATCATCATTAGCATTTGAAAGCGCACCGGTTGCGTGGATTATCACAGCCATGCTATTATCATAACTGTTAAGATAGCAATGTCTTCAATGAAAAGATAATCAGCAAGGTATTATGAGATGGGATAATAGCAGCGTGTAAATACTGGTGATGCTCTCCCGGCTAACATGCATCAACCTCTCCGGCAATTATTACGAGCAGAGTTCAAGCTGCATTCTGTCGGAGCTGCGTGCCGCCACAGATCTGATTATGATAACGACAGCGTGTGTTACGATGATGATCATTTCCACAATTTCCACGATGATGAGGGTGGGTTTTTTTTGTTTGTTTGTTTTGTTTTAAGGTTTGAGCCTACACTGAGCATACCTCTAGGTCTATGTGCACATCTACGTAAAAGTAAGCTACTGCTTGGAGTAGAATTTCTTCCCATCTATTTAAAACAATCTGTGTGAAATACCAGCCGTCTGTCACCTTTAATTGTAGACACCTGGTCCAAACTGTGGCGTAAAAAACTCAACAGGTAAAATTACAATAGGAGCGCTGTTTTACTAATCACCGCTTTTAGCTGTCTGTCACAAGAAAATAGGCCTTATAATGTCTTCATCAACCTTACAAAAAGTACAGAGGTGGGAGAAGCTCATTCCAAACAAATGAGACTGGGATTAGTTTCCGCATCTGAATAATTGAGAATTGTTGTTGGGCAAATTTCAAGTCGAGTCAAGATGCCTTTGAGTTACATGTGGGTTTTTTGGTTCTTTGGCCGCCGTAATTCAGGGCATATACAGAAATCAGAGGGATAAAATCTCCCCAGGTAGGCACGGGTAGGAATCAGCTCAGCAGTTGAAAGTTGGAACGTCTGTGAATCGGTCAAAAGTGTTGAAATTAGAAAAGAAAAGCAAAAATATATCAATGTTTTGAAAGTTTTGTGGATATTTTTTTTGGGGGGGTGAAAACTGAGCAGGAATTTGGGGAATTGATACAATCAACATTGGGTTAAGGATTACCTATCTATGGGTCGAAGAAGAATCAACCCAATATTTGGGTCAATTAGACCAAACTTCCTGGGTTGATGTGCACAAAAAACTTCCCAAAGAAGTGTCATTTTTTTTCATAAGACAAACTCAAAAATTGAGTTGCTTTGTATAAGACTACCCAGAAGGTTGGGTCAAATTAAACCATATATTGGAGTTGGTCTTTGTTTGACCCACAATTGGGTTAGTTTTGACAAAACTATTTTTAGAGTATCAGGATAAGCTCAACAATTTGAAGTTTGGATCCTTTGAAATGGTCATAAAATATAGATATTCTAGACAAAAAAAAAAACAACTGGGCAGGTATTTTAATGGTGATTTTTTATACTTTTCAGAAGTGGCATTTTTGGGGTGGAATGATAAAAATCCTTCCCAAGATTACTTCAATAAGCTGAATGTTTTGAACTTCTATTACGAACGATGTACAGTAAATGTTAAACTGTGCCGCTGAGAATAAATGGTGAATTTTTGTGTGAAAAAAGTGGGATTTTGTGCAAACCATGAATTTCAAAGAAAGACTATCATAACCGTTTGGAATGTTGAGAATCTTTCACAAAATGTGGAGCGAATCGTACATCAAAAAGGTATGAAAAATTAGAATCACTGTAAGGTGACCGATGTGGGATTCCAGTTCATTTTCTGGCACCTTCTACTGCAGCGCTAAAGAATGTAGCTCAATTGTCAAAAAAAAAAAAAAAAAATGGACAGCTAGAATCACCTCAGAACACCGAAAAATCTTTGTTCTTCGCTTTGCTCAATTAATCGTGGGTTACTCCATGTCACCCAGTTCAATGATGTTCCAGCTGACACTTGATCAAGTCTCATGGTGGATAGACAAGCCAGGTCAAGATTTACCCTTTCAAACGTTTCCTGTTTGCTGCAAATATAGCAAGCTTTTCAGCTTTGGCCTTTTCCATTTCATTTGAAGAGGGTATCATTTTTTTGTCAGCCTGAGCCTCGCCAATGAGGGCAAGAACACATTAAGCTGATTGGGCCTCCACTTCACTGGATGTCGGCGGCCTCCACGCAAGCTCCCGAGGGATAATCAGGGTAGGGTATTACCGAGCGAAAAGTCAAGAGCTTAAATCGGGCCCTACAGACCTGTATGCAACCTAGACTCAACATGTGGGACCAAAACAGATGCAGATGAGAGATAAATATGATGACTCAACGGAGGGGCAGATGAAAATTGGAGAGGTGGCAGATTTACTCGGGATTTCCAACAAATGACGTTGTCAGTTACCTCATGTCATCAGTCAAGCTCACACTGTGACAAACATCCCCCCCCCCCGCCTGCCCCCTTGTGTTTATGAGTGTTGCAATTCCACATGAGTCAGATGCAGCTGGTTTGCTTGCTGCCTAGAGTACAATTTGACCTTTAAGGTTCCACACTTGGGTAATAGCAGACAAACTCCTAACAGCACAAATTAAAATCCAGAACCTAAATCATGAAATCCCAAAAAGACACACTAAACACTTGTCAGTTTGTCACTTTGTTTTTCAAGCCGAACCAAATTGTTCTTATCAGTCCATCAATCCGTCATTTTGTTTTACTCATGCTTACATCATCACTTCATCAGCAGGAGGTGGCCATTTTACAAACTTTTGCTGTTCTGTCATTCACTGTTTGCCGGCATCTGTGACGGACCATCGGAATGCCTACCTCTACTGGTGAGTAGTGAAGACAATGACGGACAACAAAGTCCCTTTCCGTCACTGCTTAGCTAGTCCTTTTTCTCGTCATCAATCCTTCATAACAGCAAAACCTTCGTCAGTGACGAACGGACAGACTATCCATCAGAGGTGATTTACTGCCCACCTCCGGATTCTTTTACATCACCTCCAAATGTCTGCGCGAATGCTGCAGCTCAGGAAAAAAAAAAAAAAAAACCTCAACTTGTGACATGCCGTTTTAAAGCAAGGAGGTGGGGGTATGAGAGCCAGACAGACAGAGAAAGAGGGAACGCTGTCGCCTGATCCAGGTGTCACGCTGAGATGTACAGCAGCTGATGGAAGAGGAGGAAGTATGTGAGATAGATAAAGGGAGGGTGGGTTGTGTGTGTGTCCCGTCAGTCACTCACAGAGGGGGACGATGACAGACCACAATAGGGCCTTCAGTGCCTGGCTGAAAGTTGTAATTTAGCATGAAGAGCCATTGAAATAGCGAGACTAAATATAGCCGCGCATATACATTGTGTCTTGTTGAGAGAATAGCAATTAACAGCCAATTAACTGAACGACTGGGGTCAGCGGCGGCAGAACACCATTGGTGGGTGTGTTGCTATGCTGCTGGATAATCCAAAAATACAAAAAAAAGGTTTGGGGAGACATAGGAGGTGCAGATTTCACATGTATGTTGTTTTCGTATGAGCAAGGCAGCATTAGCATAGATGGGGTCCAAATATATGTCTGTTACCTGAAAAAGACAGTCAGACATCTGACAGAACTGTCATCTTACCATGTGCAGTCTTACATTACTGAGAAGTGTTCACAAACCTTTATTGAACCAGACTCAAAGCAAACAAAGTTTTTGGTCTCATGAACATACGAGGTTTTGACATGACACCAGCATTATACTAGGAAGGGTCTAGCCCAGTGTTTCTCAACTATATTTTGCCAGGCTCCCCTCTAGAAAAGAGAAAACTTTTTGCGCCCCCCCCCCCCCCCCCCTCGTCAATGCACTGACTATAAATAAGATTATTATTGATTAAAATTGTTTGATTATACCTACACATGTATCCTTTTTAACATTAGCAACAGAAAAACGCTATAAATCCACTTTCAACAAGTTATCGCGTTTATACACGTTACAGCTTAGTCTAAAACAGAAAAAAATGAAGCAAGTGCACCAAAGTGCCTAAAACTAAAAGAAAATGATGACAATTATTACTTTATTGCAATTACATTCCACATGACAAAAACAAAGTCTTTTTCCTGGGATCATCCACGTCCCCCCCTGGCATCACCTCGCGCCCCCCCCAGGGGGGCCCGCCCCACTATTTGAGAAGCACTGGCCCAATGTAATAACCTTGTTGGAGCTACTGAAATGCCTCCAGTTTCACTAGCAGTTATCATATGCGGATTCACCAAACCTTTCTTTTGTATTTTCATCAGTGCAAAAAATGAACAATGTATGAAAATCACCATACCTGCAAATCAGTGTGACTTCTGCTGCTGCTTTTCAGAGACCAGTTCAGAACCGTGGCTTCACTTAGAGTGCCACTCTCATGTCATTTTCACGGCAGGCTGCTCCTTTTCTTTGTTTTTAAGTCCAGCATACTCGAAAAGAATTGCTCGTGAACATACTGTATGCTGTAACAAAGGGTATAAAGAATTCCAGTGCCGACCTCTTTCTTTTTTTTGCTTTACATATAGTAAAACACACAATGAAACCTGCATATGCAAAAACACCCCCCAGTGTGAAAACAAATCCATGCGTTGAAACCTTTCCCTCTTTATTACTTCCCAATACAAGAAAAAAATCCCCGTTGCATAATAATAATATATATATATATATATATATATATATATATATATATATATATATATATGGAATGTTTTTTTTCTGCATTTGCCTTGCACTGAAATTCACTACAGCAAAAACAAGCCTGCAGCAAAAGTCTAGCTTATTTTATGCTTGACGCGCCGAGACGCGCTTAGCAGAACTTCATACTCGGAGTGGCTTACCCCTGCAATCGGATAATATTCTCCCATACTATAGGTGGCAGTAAATGGAGTCCACAAGCATACAAACAACACTACTCAATAGCAGAGGTAGAGAATCCTTGTAGATACAAACAATCTAAATTATTCCAAGCATTTAACACTCCTCATCTCTTTCCAACATGGTGCTCGTCAAGAGTTGTTTACGGTATTTAGGTCACAATAGTCCATTTCAGCCGAATTATTAAGGGGGTTGTACTGCCGAACGTCCATAAGCAATACTATGTCCACCATGTTTTCTGCTTGTAAAGAAATTCCGGAAGGGACGTGTTGTGGAAAATCTGGCCCATGCGGACTTCACGTGGAGGTTGCCAAAATAATGTTGTTTTGATGCATGGTGGAGGTAGCAGAAGCGTCAAGATTAAATCAAGCTTGAAGACAGGATAAAAGTAATAAAGATGAAGGATGGATGAAGTAAAATGAAATATAGCATTCAAGAAATTGATGTAAGTGTGAAAATGAATTCTTATTGTAGATTTGGCAATGTCTTTCTTTTTTCGTTTTTCAATGTTGGATGATTTTGTTTTTAATTTCAGTCAGATTGTACATTGCACAACACGTTTTTTCAGGTTTACGTCCGAGACATAGATTTGCTTCAATCTTTGGAAGTTTTTTTTTTTTTTGTACATTGTGATAAAGTGGTCTCGTGGAACTTCTGGTGGAGTGCACTGATGCATTCGTGATGTCAATCTCGGTGTCACAAAATCACAACATATTTTCTTCCATGGTTTTGGGGACTGGACGTGGTCCTTGGAAAAATCCCAAGCACGACTTTAAACCACTAAAAAACAAACCACGGTATCAACGAAAGCAATCGCACAAAAATCTTGAATCTGTCTTTACGCGGGCAGCGTCACAATCGTCAGATAAAAGGCTGCGTCCATGTATCCGAGTGTGTGTCCCGTTCTGTACTGCCGCGCATTGATTGGCCAATATATGAGAGCTTAGTAAGACATAGCAGTAGACCTCGCAGGGCCCGACAAGTCCCCTTCTAATTACCTCGCCTTTGAAAAGGCACCTCCTCGCTTCAAAAAAACAAGACTTGTCATTAATGCCGCTTCGACAAACACACCACCTCTAACCCTCTAACCCCCCGCCTCATATCAGCCCTTCTCGGCTGCAGCTGATAACACCTTGTTCAGAGCCCGTGATCAAGGCCGAGCCATCTCATCCTCATCCTCATCTCCTCTGCAACTCCACCTGCGTAATTGCTGCACCTAACCTTTTCAGCGCTGCCTCCGTTGGGAGTCAGGCAGCCGGCCCAATTGGGCTGCGGTTATTAATAGAATCTCATTTCATGCCTCTATCGGATAAAACAAAGGTTGGGTTTCACTGAGCAAGTTTGATCTTATTAATGCTACTGTCGAGCCAGCAGAGGCACGCTTTCGGGCAGAGTGTGCATGTGTGTGGCCGCGCTTGTTGAAAATGAGGCTGTGAAGGGATTATATGGTCAATTTGATCAGTGTGGGGGTTCATGACCTTTAGTGCTGCTGTTAAATGAAAGACTTTAGGGTCTAAATACTCAGCGATGATGAATTTCTTCAGGAGCGCATTTTTTTCCTGCCATGCAACTTCCTTGGATTGACTTCCCTAAATTATCCAGTATGACATGTTGAACTTTCTTGTGACTCATATATGGAACAAAAAAAAAAAAACAGACTAGAAATACCAAAACAGAATACAATGATAGGTCTAACACATTCCAAAAAAATCTGGGACAGAGACACGTTTAGCTCTGTGAGACATCAAAAATCAAAAGCGGGAGAAAAATGAAACCATGAAAATTATTGGAACTATATACAGTAGGTGCAAAAGAGCTCAAGATTTCAGGTTCTCCATTCTCCTATTTTGCGGTCCATAATGTGCAACATATTTTCAATAGGAGACAGGTCTGGACTGCTGGCAGGTCATTTTAGTACTCGCTTTCTTTTCTTACAAAGCTACACTTACACAGATGCAAACATCTCAAAAAGCTGCGACCTAATTTCAATAAATTAAAGAACAGACAAGGAATAAAGTAACAGACGTTTTCTCAAAGGGTTACAAGACATTCCTAAAGCTGTTTGATTCCAGTAAACCGCAGTGAGAGCCATTTTCGACAAATGGAAAAACATTGAATTGTTGTGAACCTTCCCAGCAGAGAGTGACCTCCAGAAATTGTCCCAAGAGCAAAGCGATGACTCGTCCTGTAGGTCTGCAGGTCACAAAAGAGCCCGGGACAAAATCTAAAGAAGTGAAGACCTCCGTCACCTCAGTTATGGTCAGTGATGGTGACCAAACAATGAGGGACAGATTGGACAAAAATGACAGTACCAAGGTGAAAACTGCTGCTGACCCAAAAATGCTAAAAAGGCTCAACTTACGTTTGCTAATCGCGTTTGAATAATTCCGAAGAATTTGATGAAAATATTCTATGAACGGACAGAGAGTTGAATTTTTGGAAGATATGTTCTATGTCAGATCTGACAAGTGACACACAGCATTTCAGGAAAAAGCAACAGCACTCACAGGTGGTACTAATAGTGCGTAGGCCTGGGGCTGCTTTGCTATTTCAGGACTTGGTTGATTTGCTGTGACTAATAGAAACATGAATTCTGATTTTTACCATAAAATCCTGAGGGAAAATGCTTGGCCAACAATTTATGACCTCAATCTGAAAGCATTTTTGGTTCTGCGTCACAACGCTCGAAAACATAATCGGCACATAAGCGCCTGGACTGTTTTTTTTAAGGTTTTGGCGTGGCCTACTCAAAGCCCATGGTGAATTTGATTTAAATGTGGTGGCATAACCTTTCAAAGGCTTTTCAGTTTCTCTGAGAAATTCTCAAACGAAAAGTTGAGAAAGCCGCTTAATTTCATTTGTTGCTGCTCAGGATGGCCAAACCAGTTATTAGGGTTAGAGTTTTGTTTTGTTTTTTTCCCTAAACTCATTCGTTGCCAATGACGGCTAAACAAACCAGAGATCCATTTTTCTCTGGTCTAGCTGTAAATAAGTGAACAAATTCACTGCCATTTATATCTTTATCAGCCTTTTGTTTTGTGTCATTGTGACATTTGTTATGTGTCTATTTATTTTGAGTCATTGAAGCTACTCTACTAAGTCCTATTGTGCTCAATAGAGGACATCCTGGCCTTTTCAAAGGTGGATCATGTGTTGGGTGGGATGCAATTAATGTCTATTTTGCTGAGACAAAATGGACAATGGACACAAGTGAACAGGCTGGCTCCCAGAAGGATAGAAGTCAAAGATACATTTGAACAAGTCTGAAAGTGAATTAGTTAACTATATTATATATATATATATATATATATATATATATATATATATATATATAAGGTGCACCGGATTATAAGGCTCACCCTCAATTGATGACATATTTTAAAACTTTTTCAATCACAATATAGTAATACTCAAAGTAATAACAAAAATAACTCAAATAACTCTAAACTCTCAATAGCACAATAACTGAATGTCAATATGAGCAACCTTGTTCAACTGTAAACACACAAAAGAATCAGGTAAAGCTTACTTTAGTTTTTTTTTAGGTGATCAAAAAGAGATGAATTATATCAGTGGTTCTTAAGCTTTTTTCAATTATGTACCCCCTGTGAAATATGTTGTCAGCCAACATCTAGTTTTTAACCTTAACCAGTGCTAAGCTTTAAGTTAAATTATGAAGACTTAAAGTCTAGCATCAGTGTCTGATTTATTAAACTTTAGAACCTTTCAAACTTTATTTGTATTGATCTACAAAATATAGAATCAACATAAAATGGCCTCTTTTGGATCATAGAGAGGATCTGTTATCAAAAAGAAATAACTTATTTATTAAAAGATATTTGTCCAGAAAAATAAATGATAAATACTTATTTGTCCATACAAAAATATTAAACACAAAATGTCCTCTTTGGGGATTACAGTAGAGATCTGTTCGCAAAAATAAACCATTAACTTAATTATTAATGAATATCTGTCCACAAAAACAACTACATAAATTGTCAGACCTGTCGTCAAAAAGAAATAATTATAAATAAATCCAGGGTAAAATAGTGTCCTCATTTGAGATCATAGTAGAGATCTGTTCACGATAATAAATCACATTTGCAAAAATAGCTGCTTTTGAAAGTTTGAAAGAGAGTTGAAAGAGAGCAAGGCTAGATGGGATGCATCTTGGGAAATGTTTTTCAAGATGGCCAACACGAGGAGCAAGCGTTCCACTTAACAGTGGCGTCACTGACATCCTGCGCAACGTGCACATGACCACACTGGCATTAAAGATGCTATCTTTTTATCACGGGCCCGGTCCCTCTCACCCATGGTCCTTTTGCTTTGTGGCCGACATTAGCGGGCTGTTCTTTTGAGACCTAATGGCCCTTGGATTCTGATGTTGATGTGACTGACACAGCTTTGTTTAGGGAATCCCTGGTGTGACACAAATTGATGGAGATCAATGAGGATCTTTGCACTGATGATGGAGCCAGGCCTATTAACGTGGTGGGTGCGGGTGGGGAGGTTCACACAAGAGCAACTGGAAGGCAGTGGGGAGGGGAGGGGGGGCGTCAACGGACGCAGCAGGTCACCCAAGACCGGCTACCAATTCTCATTTAGAGAACCTTCTAGTAAAAGGTTTGCTTTCATCTGGAAGCGGGGAAAGCTACAGAGAAGCAATCATTATGCTGTACAAACCTGCACCCACCCTGTACATACACACGATAAAACATATCTCTCTCAAACACACACACAGTTGAGTGAGTCTGCTAGCCTTACCTCAACCCTGTGAAAATGAAAAGTCTAACTAGAAAAAACATTCATGTGCAATAAGGAGGTGTGTGGGTGGGTGGGTGGGTGGGTGGGCTGCTGTCTTAATTGGGACTTAATGAGGAAGCCAGCGGCGAGGGGAGGGGATTACCTTGCAACAATATGGCGAGTGGGAGGGACTCCAACACACCCTGCCCCCGTCCCACCCGCGCACACGCACACACACACATGCTAATTTTGATCTCTGCTGGACCAACAGGGCAGGGATCTCCTTGGCAAAAGCTTCCTGTTGATACACACATATGACAGTGTGATTGACTTACTTGTTAAATACACACAAGTGTTTGAAGGAATGCTTGGAGCATATTTGACTATGTGACAATTTTGTAAGTATATCACCTTTTTGCATGCTTAACTCATTCACTGCCATTGACGACCACAGACGTCGAAATATGTTATTATTATAGGCTGGCACTGAATGAGTTAAAGGGGATGTCAAGTCAATATTTTTGTTCACAATCCTATGTTTCTATGTGGTCTCATGAGTTTAATCATGGCGGTCCGGTTAATATTGTGTTCATGGAATATGAATTCAGCAGCAAAATCCATCAGTTTTTATTCATCCCTGAGGGCATCCATTTCTCTAACTTGCTGTGGACTGAAAATAATAGGAATATTCTTCCCAGCTCTGACAGTAACCAATCACATCTTAGCTTGTGAAAGACTCAGCCAAACTTAAAAAAAAAAAGCGCCACGATTGGTCCTTAACTCAGCCATTGGTTCGCAAATGGAGGTAATGTGATTTTTTTTTTTAAATTGCTGTGATGAAAAAAGTATATTTGATCCTTTTCAAATTGAGAGCAAATTAATTGGAACATGAAGCAACTTATTGTAAATACTTCATCTTGCGTTCCTTCTTTCTTTTCCTCCTTCCTTGCTTCCTTCCTTCAATCATCATTTAACATTCCCGTTTCTTGTTATCCTTCGTTTGTGTGATCATCTTCCAGGACCCATCCTTCCACTTATTTTGAATTCCATTCCATGACTATCCTTCCGTTTCCTTGTTCCCTTGCATGAAATTATCATTCGTTTCCTTGTTCCCTTGCACTAAATTATCATTCCTCCCTTCCTTTTTTGCATTTTGATTCCTTTGTGCATTTTCGTTTGAGCCTTTCTACCCACCTCCCATCGGCCGCCTCTTCTGTTTTTTTATTATTCCTCAAACCCAAGTTCTTTTTTTGTTGCGTTCAAGCATTCCTTCTCGCCGTTGTATTCTTCCCTTCCTCATTCTTTTCCTCCCGTGTCTTCCGTTTGCCTCCTATGTCAGCCCGCTCATGTCGCTCATCTATATTTATGTACTCCATATTGAAAAGTACTTGTGTGTTCAGAAGCGAAGCTGTGCAGGCCCCTCACTGCAATTACCGATTAATTACAGGGAATTAAAGCAATTAGAGCAGCAGAGATGTACAATTAAGGAGCACGTGCTTTCATGACGCCACACACTAGATTGCAATGCAAATACTTTTCTCTTTTAATCTGTCACACTGTTTTTCTTTCATTTTGCTCCACAGCTCTTCCGAACACTATTGCTGCGCGCGCGCACACACACGCGCGCGCACGCACACACACACAGGGGCAGGTTTTCCAGTTCATTAGATAGTATTTAATTTGAAAACACCTCTGTGCTGAGGGAGATGAAAGTCCCCCCAGGAGATGAAAGCCGAAGCAGGAGTGGGCGATGAGAAAGGGATTCCTCCATCTGTCCCCGTTGGTGCCACAAACCGGAGGCAGCAGACACCAACAACTTGAGAGCGGCGCGGGAAAAAGAGCCATGAAGATCGTTTCATTTTCTCCCTGATGATATTTGAACTGACTAATTTACGATTTATCACGAGACGAAAAGCACACGCTTGAGATTGCCCTCAAAGCGGAGTCTCTGTCCTTTAGTGTCACGCGTTTTCACAAGAGGGTTACTTTTCTGCCCTCACACAATTCTAAAAAAAAAAAAGTCTTCCTTCTTCAGATTAGCACTTCAAATGAGTTCTCATTGAAAAGCCACTAATTATTTTCAGCCGTTATTCTCATTGGCATACCCTTTGAAGGAATTCCCTATAATATAATTTAGCTATACTTTGTTTCATGTTCCAATTAATTTGTGCTTAGTTTGAAAAGAAAAATATACTTTTCCTGTCATGGCATTTGAAAAGAATTCATCCTTTCATGGCCACCACATTCATTTGGCGCACAAATTTTGGGGTGATTTAAATTCTAAATATTTCTTTAGAAGTGAAATTCAACATTAAACCTTTTCTTGTACTTGGTGCACAAATGCATAAAGAGAACATTTGAAGACTTTTTTTTGAGGGGGTATGCAATTTTAATAGATTTCTGGTTAGTCTTTCAAAGATTGGAATGTTTCTTTTGTAATTGTGGTTTCATGTGGACTATTGAATAAAATCAACCTGTTCAAAAAAATGAAGGGGAAATAACATTTTTTTATGTTATTATTTAGATAATTTAGGTTAAAAATTATCTATCTTTTTTAATTGACATGTTTTTTGTTTCCCTTTCAATGAGAACTTCTTAATACAGAATTAAAGGGTTCAGTGATTTATTGATACCTAAAGAAACCCTGTTAAAATTTTACACACCCCCTAATAAGCCCACATAACCTCAGGGGTAAACCTACGCCCATTTCGGCTCTACCAATCTACGACAAGCATTTCTTTCCACTTAAGTAATATTTTTAACCTACATTTATGAACATTGTCAATCCATCCTGTGAAATCCAATATAGCAGCTTTTTTTTTTATACGTAGCAAACAGAACATATGTTGAGTATATTACAATCCATATTTTGACAATGAGCAATGAGCAATCTAGTTAATTAAATAAAGCTATTTTTTTTCATGTCAGTCATAAAATTATCCAGATAAAATACTTTTACTATTATATGGTTCAGATTTGGAGGCTGCATATTATATTGCTAACTGACTGTAGACCCCCCACCTCCCTCCAGCCAACACACACACGTACACGCACACAAAATGCATTTGTTCCCGAGTTGTTCCTGCATGAGATTTGAGAGGCCTGGACCCATTAACACATCCAAGCTACTCAAAATCATTCCATACTTCATTCAATATGCTATTTATAACTAATAACCTACTCATTTTGAAACAGGCTTATTCATTCTCACTGATTACATTGGAGCTGATATTAATGCGTAAGTAGCTAAGCTGCTGGAGTCCTTATGCCAATGGCTTGATTTTAAATGGTCTTGCACATTGATTGTAGGCCTAGAGGAGCATTTGGGTTTTTAAGAGTCTTATATGACGGAAATTACAATCGTTATGTTATAGTCCCATTTGGACATGCCTAAGCATGCCTTTTGATATTTGGAATATTCTAAATTCCGATTTATGATAACCTAATGATGATACATTAAGGTAAATGTCCCATGCTGTCACATAATACGTTGCTGTTAATTCTGACTTGAGATATGAATCATCCTGAAGCAAAAAGTCAAGTCATGGTTGCTCAGCTGCTGCACTTAAGACTTACTCAATGTGTGCTGATGGGTTTTCTCACAGCCAAAATTCAGCAGATATTTTTAGTTAATATGCAACTGAGAAAGAGGAAGTTCGTCTGCAGAGGTGGGGATTAACGACGTTGCCCCCATTACTCGTAACTTTTACAATGATATGCATTTATTTTGAAGTCCCTGACAGTGTGCCGTGAAAGAACAGCTTCACTCATCTTTCTACGGAACAAACTGTTGCTTCCAAAACTCCCCAAAAGAACAACACAGCATTGTTCTGAATCATTGCCAATTCAGGGTGCTAAAAAAAAAAAAAAAAAACCTTAAATTACCCTCAACTTTACTGTCATTGTGGTCATATGGTTTAGTATATTAAATAAACCACCTAGCAAGCAGCACTTGAAAACCCCCACAAGCTAGTATTAAGAGCTGTCAGATTGGTTTTCAAGGCAATTTAATACACGTAAAGGACTTGTAAAAGACAGTTTCCATTCCTACTGATCACCGTTGAACAAAGCAGGCTGATTCAAATGTGTTTATAGGCAAGATTTGTCTAAAATCTCTCTAGTGAAGAAAATACTTAAAATTAAGGTGCTGCTTAAGCGGTAAGACATTTCATATATATATATATATATATATATATATATATATATATATATATATATATATATATATATAGTGGGCCCCCGGTTTACGAACCCCGTTTTACATATTTTTCATCTTAGGACGTGGACCGCGGCGTTTTTTTGTCCCCCTCTTACGCACAAACCTTTCATCTTACAAACCATCCAACATGCCGGTCTTTGGTCTTTTGGTCTTTTTCACAAAACACAGCAAAAAATAAAATAAAAAATCACAACATACTCCACAACTAACTTAAGCTCGATGTATTTTGTTTTACTTTCGCACGCAACATTCTTGCAATCTGTTTACTATAAAGAAAACATTTTGAAAACTGGAATATTCATATGATGATATGATATGATTAATCCTTTATGTGTAAACATGAAAGGTTATTTCAGATTTGCTTAAGAGTTTGTTACTTTCTATGTATGTAATGTTGCTATAATGCATTTGCCAAGAGCTCCAGGAAAAAGAAAACTTTTCATGCCACCCCCCCACTTGACGTGCTAACTATAAATAAGAATATTATCTCTTAAAAATCTATAAATATACCTAAACCTGTATCCTTTTTAACATTAACAAAAGGAAAAAGCAATATAAATCAACTTTCAACAACAATTATTTTTTACAGCGTTTATATGGGTTTACAGCAGAAAAAAATAACCAAGTGCATCAAAAGTGCTTGAAAGAAAAAAAAAATTCGTATTTTATTTCAACGTCTTGCTCTTACTTGAGTACAATTTTTGGCCACTGCCCCCACATCTGTAGGTCTGTGACTGACTTCTTACATTTCCACTGACTGTGAAATGTATCGAGTGGGTGAAAACATGAGTGAATTCCTGACTTCCTCGTTCAACGTGTCGGATTTTTATGACGATGCGAGTCCGCGGTGAACATGAAGCTTGAGCGGTGAAAAAGAAAAAAAAAAAGGCTGATTTTCCACAAGTCGTTCCGTCTGGGTGCAAACAGGGGGGAAACGGTGACAGGAGCCATAATGGCGACGTAAAGTGTACTGTTAGCGCACACTAAATGAAAAGTGACAGCTTGACAGCCTAAAGTCAAAAACACAACGTTTGTCCCACTTGACTTTCGAGTAGTTATAAGCATGCGTGATTGAAGGCAAAACAATTCAGATGCACCTGAGAAGCAGTCAAATAAACAATATCCTGTAGAGATTGATAGGTGACAGAGTGTTTCTCTGTGCCACTTTTTGGATGATGCCCTCAAGCAATGCCGATGGAAACCCTACATCCCCCTTCCCTTTTTTTTTTTGTTATTTAAACAATAAAGCTCCTTAACTCAAGTGAACTCTTTTGCACTTGAAAACAAACTTTCCACCTCTCGCATTCAAAAACCTAAAAAAAAAAAACCTCAACAAAATCAGTAATAAAAATAAGCATATCCTGATAAGCCACTTTTTAAACTGCCGTGTTGTTGAATTCTAACAGTCCTCCATTGGAGCCCAGTGCTTATATAAACATTGAAATATTCATATACATACATATTTCCCCTTCCTTTTTTTGCACACTTTGAAAAGGAACATTTTTCTGCACTTTAGGTTCTGCTATATTTATGAGGAGGACAGGATGTGTCCCAGCGGCAACACAGTTACTCATCCCGATCACCCTGCTGCAGTGATGCAAAGGACCTCAGGTTGCACACTCACACCTTGATGCAGCACACAAATATGAGGTGGAAACATAAAGGTTAAAAAAAAAAAGCAGGGTCAGTGTTCTTGGAAAGAAACGCTGAAGGAACAGACGTCATACTGTTGAGAGCCCTTGTGATTGGACAGTGGACTGCAGTTCTCAAATTTACACTATACAGCTTTTTTCTATACACTTTTATTTATTTATTTTTTATCATAGTACAGCAGAAGTAAAAAAGCCAGTTGCATGGGGTACTTCTCACCATTACAGCCATAAAGTAGGATTTAATGCCACACCTGAAGGAGACCAACTTTATTCAACAACTTAGGTATAAATGACTTAATGTTCCAATTATTTTGTTCTTTATTTGAAAAGAAAAATGTACTGTTTCTGTCACGACAGTAAAAGGCATTACAATTCGATTGCCTGATACCTAATATCTTTATCTATCTATAGATGTATTCAGCAACTACAGACAACAGATTGTGTAGCATCATGTTTTTTTTTGCCCTTTTGCTGGAAGTTTGCATCATAAAGACATTGCCAAGCCGTATCAAACTTAACAAAATGAAGGCATTCAACATTTTGCAACACAGTCACTTCAATACAATTTAGCAGTGTTGCCTCATTTTCTAATTAATGTGCTCTTAATTTGAAAAATACTTATTACTTATTGTTCCTGTCAAGACAATGAAAAGAATTAAATTAGATTTGCTTCAATCTCACGTACCCCCTGAAGTGCATTCACACACCCCCATGGATGAAAAAATAATTTCCCCTTCTAAAATTATTGTTTTCATGCATAGTTTCTGCATTTCAATATTTAGGGACATCAAACAAATGAAACACTCACGCAAATACAACCAATATATAATGCAGTTTTTGAATGGTGACTTGATTCAACTAAAAAGGGAAAAAAAAATTCAAAGCTACTCATTTTAAGCAGTGCGAAAAATGTTTTACCTCTTGTTAAATTGAAGTACAAGTGTTTGGAGTTAATTATTCATGGACAAACTTGGACTTGTAAGTCGAGGAATTACATTACATTAAAAAAATTTTAGTGGCCCTTTCAAACGGTGGCGACCAATACAACTTCCTTGAGCAGAAGCCACTATTTTTGCACATATCGGGTATATAATCACTTATTTTAAAAGCACTACAGGAAAAAAAAACCTGCGTGTCATGCAGACCGCGCACGCATCTGTCACCATTATGAGAAGATTCATACAGCGTCGGTGCAATCACACACAAATCAGCCTCAGTTCAGTGGCTAAACACGCCACAATTGTACCCACTGAGTAGGTATGCAGATAAAGACAAGAGGCTGATTTGATTCCACATTTTTCATCCCTGTGGTTAATCCAGCCTGCTCTATGCATGCGAGCGCGCCAATACCTACATTGTCTGGCCACTCGTGTTGTTTCCCGCTCCACACATAACGACCATACGGAAGTATGCTCGCACAAATGACATTTAATGCGTTGAGCTCTGATAGTGTGCGTCCTAGTATGTTGTATTTGCATACGCCTGCTTTGTGCATCAGCAGCACGAGAAGCCATTATGGTAATAGAGCACCTGAGGGAAGAGAGGCAGAAAAGAGAGAGTGACCAAAGAGATGGTGGGAAGAAGAAACATGGGAGGAAGAAAGTGAGTGGGGAAGTGCTATACAAGGACATAGTTATGTGCGTGTTTGTGTGCTTTAATTGCGGTGGGGCTGAAAAACGGTTGTAAGGAACAAGCTTAATCTCACTCTTCAGGTGATCTCCTAAAAATCCTGTCTGCAATTCGGACAAATTTCCAACTGGTCACAGACTTTTTAAGTGTGTGGGTTTCCAAAGTTAGAGAGGTACAAATTAGGACCTATCTGAAATTAACAAAACTGCAAGTATTGTCAAATACATACATACATACACATACATACACATATACATATACATATATATATACATATATATATATATATATATATATATATATATATATATATATATATATATATATATATATATCATTAATGGATGATGTAAAAAGGAATGATGGAAGGAAAGATGTAACTACAGAAGGAAGGAAGGAAGGAAAGAAGGATGGATGGGTGGATGGACGATGGATAAAAAGAAGGAAGGATGGATGATAGATAGATGGACATAACTACGGAAAGAAGGATCGATGGGTGGATGGATGATGGATAAAAAGAAGGAAGGATGCATGAGAGATGAATGGATATAACTACGAAAAGAAGGAAGTAAGGGAGGATGGATGATGAAATTAGAAGGAAGGAAGGGAGGGAGGAAGGATGGATGATGGATGGATGGATGGATGGATGGATGGATGGAACTACTGAAGGAAGGAAGGAAGGAAGGAAGGAAGGAAGGAAAGATGGATGGATGAAAGATGGATAGATGTAACTAAGGAAGGAAGGAAGGAAGGAAGGAAGGATGCAACTACAAAAGGAAGGAAAGATGGATGGATGGATGCAACTACAGAAGGAAGGAAGGAAAGCTGAATGGATGGATGGATGGATGTATGATGGATGGATGGATAGATGGAGAAAAGGAAGGATGGATGAAAGATGGATAGATGTAACTATAGAAGGAAGGAAGAAAGGATGCTACTACAAAAGGAAGGAAAGATGCATGGATGGATGCAACTACAGAAGGAAGGAAGGAAAGCTGGATGGATGGATGGATGGATGGATGGGAGAAAAGGAAGGATGGATGAAAGATGGATAGATGTAACTATGGAAGGAAGGAAGGATGCAACTATAGAAGGAAGGAAAAATGGATGGATGGATGAATGCCACTAGGATGCAAGAAGGAAGGAAGGAAAGTTGGATGGATGGATGGATGGATGGATGGATGGATGGATGGATGAAGTAACTACAGAAGGAGGAAGAAAGGGTGGATGGATGATGGATGGATGTAACTACAGAAGAAATGAAGTAGGCAAGCAAAGAAGGAAGGAAGGATAGATGAAGGAAGCGAAAAAGGAAGAAAGGATGAGTAGATGATAATAGGCAGATAGGGATGAAAGGATTTAGATACTATATAATAATTTACCCCCCAATCATCCTGTATATTATTTAAAATGTTAATACATGACTGCAAACAACACCTGTGCCTTTAACATCTGTCACTTTCCCTGAAAGCAATTGACTGTGCTCATTCCGCCCACTATTATCCTGATCTCACCTTTTGCTCGTGGTTTTTCGGTTTATGTAAGGCACCAAAATTACAACGCCAACTAAACTCTCCTTGATCAGCAGCCTTTTACCTCCTCTAAATGACTCACTTGTGTTCGAACACTTGAGCATGACTGAGAGACATGGGAGGGGTTGGTGTGACATGCTGAGACATGACATGAGAGGAAATTCAGGTTGAATTATTCAGACCTACAGTACTGCAGCAAAGAAAATGAGTGGAGGAGAAACGCATGGAGATGGAGATGGACTGACCCAAATGGGCCATCGTGTTCCCATCGGAGGGGTGCACCCTCAGGGGGTGGCCATGCGCTGCTGAAAGACCTCAGACAGGAGCAAAGGTGAGTAGTAATGAGCTGCATTTCCTCAGTTAGAGTCACCAAAGTAACTTTTTGGTTAATTGCACTTGACACAGTAGTTCTAAGCAACAAACATCGCCTTATGCGTGATTATTTTGGTTAAAAATACATTTTTAAAAACACGTTTGAGCCTTCACGTTGAGCTTGATTCCACTAGGTACTTATTTCCAGGTATTGATCATTGAGGAAGTGTTTGCATGTTTAGGAATGTTTAGCCAGCTAATGAATAATAGATTAAACTCAATGGAGGCCATCTAGGCAGTGTATCAACGCCTTTGTCATTATTAGCCTCTTATGCCACGGTAGCACGAAGGGAGGTTTTTAAAGTTGGATGCGAGACCAGATAAAGGGATGCCAAGTCCTCATTTGTTAGCATAGCGCTAAGCTATATAGCACGACAAAGACAATGTGGATGGAAATGTTTACTGAAAGTAAAAATACATCCTGGGTGCTGTCGTTGGTTAGTGCACTGTGAAGGGTTCTGGAGGTTAAAGTTAGTGATGAAAAATTTAAGAATTAAAAAAGAAGTATTTAAAAATCAACTGTTGTTTTCCTCTTATCGGGCTTCAAAACAAACGTTAAAATTTTAACATATCCAAAAGGTTTTACCTGACACGTCTCGAATTTTGAATTTTAAAGTTTTTAAGTCTTGCTACTATCTGATAAGAGGAAAACAACAGTTGATCGTATAAAGGTTCTGATGTCTCCATCCGATTCCGTAAATAAATGCAAGGTATGTGAGCTGAGTGCTCCAGGTAGAGAACATGGAATAGAAAATGTCATTGTTCCAAAATGTACACAAAATCATAAACCTCGATGATTGTGCAACTTTCGGTATTTATGGCAAAATGTACTCTAGGAAAAGTAAAAACAGAGCGCACTATGCATTACAGTGGCATTCACTAACCGCTCGCAATGTAGGAAATCTGAAGCACGTATATCTTATGGCTATGAACACAAGAAAATATGAAAAATTTAAAAAGATAATAGAAAAAGATTACCGATATATCCATTCTGTTTTGCTACAGTTTTTACATTGTCACCAAACTGTTGGTCTGTCCTATACACAGGAACATAGAGAATACCCGAATTTGACCCCAAAATTAAGGGTGCGCCCTATACACAGGTGCATACAAATATTAATTTTACCCTGCCGAACCTGGTTAAATAAATAAAGCACCCCTGAAATCTTGGCAAAACCACCCCACTTATTTCACTCAAGCACTTTAAAGGCTGCTCTTATCTGTGACGACTTCCCTGAAGCGCAGCTCACCCTGTGAACACGCACAGGGAGTAGACAACATTCTCCAGACCTCGTGCGCACCCCAAGCGGAGAACTCGTCTGCACCTCCCAGAGATGGTGCGCCGCTGCGGGGATAAGTGCTACAGGAGCGCGCGGCCTCCTCGTTCGACGATGCCGGTGCTCCTCTGAGACAGATCCCTTTCATCTCCCTGTCTCCTCGGGGTGAGCAACAACAAATCGCCTATGGAGGACGGGAGGGAAACTGGAAAAGTTTGGGCCAAAGGGGGGAGCAAAACATCTCAGCAAGGGGTCAAGCTATTTTGTTTCGGAGCTGGTCCGGGGCTGCTGTTTTCTGTTATTCTCGCTAGCAGAGGTTATAGATGTGGAAACAAAGCTTTTTTTCTTTCTTTCTGTGATCTTTTCACTGCATCAAAGCATCTGCACAGATAAGAGGAAAAGAAGTGTGTGGTACTGATGGTGCGAGCCACAATGAGAACGGCGGCTTAAAAGAGACGGCGGGTGTTGGCCAACAACGGGAACAGAGGAAATATTTCGGCATCAACGAACTTGCTATCCCTCCCTTGTTCCTTGGTTAATTGCTCCTTCCCAAAGTCCTCCTTTCGTCTCCCTCGCGTCTTTCTCCTGGGCACCCCATGTCCCGCTTACTCTCGTTCTGATCTTGTCTCGTCTTCTTCCCATCCTCATCTCTTCTGCGTACTCTCTCATCTCCCTCACACTCCTCGCATGGACTCTGCCTGCATCCCGGATGAGATGTTAAGGAGGCAGCTGGCCGTCATGGAAGCGGTGACTAAGATGACGATAAAATCAATGTTTAATTCAGATGACTTGAGGCCATTGACAGAATAAGGCAGGCCTTTCATCTATAAAAGGACAGAGAACAAGGGAGGAAAGAGGATTCATGGAACTGTAATCTTTGGTAAAGAGCTGAAACCGTCACTCCTCTGTTGCCATAATCTTCAGCGTGCATGTGTGAGAGCGAGAGTGTCATTTTTTTTTTCCTTTTCACCTGATGTTCTTTCTTCCGGATATCTTCCAGTATCCATCTGTCCCCATCCCTTTTTACTTACTTTTTATACACGTTAGCAAATTATATAATCGTCATCCAATCATCTTGTAAGGCAAGTAAATGTATGCAAGTAAAAGCCGGTCCAGCTTATATCTCCAATTTTCTGCAGCGCATAAATAAGTTCACTTAAGATAATCCTTTGATGCTCACCGAAGTGAAATGCGGCTTTAGGGCTTCTTTCGAGACATATTTTTTGCATATTTTGCTTCAGTGTTCAACATTAGAGCTTCCGATATCAACAGATACAGTTAATGGTGTAAAATTCCAATGCATGGCAACGGCCCATTAAAGAAATAAGAAGACAACTGCCTACGCTTGGACCTTGAACCTTTGACTCAAAAGCCGATGTGCCGACCACTAAAGCAACCGAGTTTGATTATTTTATTCAGGTTGAAAGGTCTGGGAGTGAAGACTGCAAAGTGTTTCTTGAAATCTCTAGAATGGCTTTACAAAACATAAATGACCTTACAAAGTGATTAGATAGTACTGTATGTATAAAGCAGTTTAATCGCCAAATACTACCAGTAGGAGTACTTAACTCGTGTGTAGTAGATTCTGGCTTCCATCGAAAGTACCTATAGCTTGAAATACGGCTAGGCATATGCGCCGATAACTATACTTGCCCATCCCTACTACTCTGTATCTACCCTCTGTGGTTTGAATCAAGTTCCCTCAAATCTGTGATGTCACAGAAGCTTTGTGAATAGAACAGTTTGTGGAAGTTGTGAGTCTTGTGTCAAATAATGTATATCAAAATAACCTCAATTTAAAAAAATGTTGCACACTCTTGTGTATTCTGGGTAGTGCCTCGGAAATTGAATAGTATCCCTGCAGTACAATGTAACCGGATTTCTAGCTGTTGTTTGATATCACTTTCGGTGTCCCTAGTGGTGGATGGAGTAACTATACCCGTGATGTCTGACGGCTCTGGTATGTTCAGGAACACCGAGTAATTAAAACCTAGGTGTTAATCAAACTATGCTTGACGACTTCTTCAAAATGCCATGTATGTATTACAAAAAATATTAACAATGAAAAAAAATTTTAAAAAATTAAGTGTTGGCGTTACTGATAGTAGCATTTAGTAATTGCCGTTACTGATAGTAGCAATATGACAGGATTTTTACAAATTAAAGTCTGCAAAAATGCATTTTGCACTCAGAAGGGCCAATTCAACATAAGTACTATGTGATTTTGAAAATTGATGAAGTGTTCTGGAAAACATCAGCTTTTTGTGTGGAGAAAAAAAAAATTGTCTTTTGGGTGCACGTTTGTTTGTGATACCAATCACCATCTTCAGAAAATCTGCTCAAAAACCACCTTCAATTTAGAGACAACTGGAGTAACCATTTTTTCTAAATGTTCTTGACACTTCCTTCAATCATCTTATCAGGGAAACCTCTTCCCTAACTTGCTGACAAGTTTCAGTTATAAATATCCAGTAATTTTCCATACGAGCTAAATTTCTACTCATCAAATTGTGACATCAATAAGTCACAATTAGCGTTTTGTTTCAATGTGAAAACTCAACTAGCTCAAAAGGAAGATTATTGGTGAGAAAAGGAGTGTGGGCAACAGAATAGTTCATGTACGGAAGCAATCGATTGTGTTTTTATGAATGTATTTGTTATGAGGTATTCATATTAAACAGCAGCATTTGAAGCGCTCGTTCGGTGTTTTAAAAAAATGCCCCAAAAATGGCAGCCACTTGTCAGGCTGCTACTGACAGTGTACCCTGTATTCCTTATGACAAGAGATTCTTATGAAACCATGCTGCATTCACAAGCATAATATTTACACTCATACATGCCTGACAGCATGTATGTGTGGGTGCCTTCACAGACAACATCACGTGTTCATAATGCGCATCAACCCCGTTGTCTCTGTTGTGTTCAAATGTCAGACCTTTAACCTTTTGCATTTGGCCCGAGGTAGCATCCAGTCATGCAAGTGTCTGCCTGCCACATGCAGGAGATCAAATGCGGTAAATAAGACATAAAATATAATCGGCAACATCGACTGCTTTGAGCTGTCGCGGAACAGCTTGAAGCGTCATGCAGAGAGAGAGGAGGGACTCACTTCCCCGTACAGGTGGTGAGCAGAAGGTGAAGGCCGGGGGAGGGGGGCTGTTAAGGGGGTGTAAAGAGAAGGAGAGATGGGGGGGATACTGAAACTAACATTACATAATGAATGAAATGGGAGGCCATTCCAAGTATTTGCTGTGGTATTCATTTTGTCCTACATTCTCTAACGGCCAGTGAATGCAAAGTCTTTCGCAAACGCATTGAATTCAAGGGTGTCTGATTTCATTTACGCCATGTTTTCAAACTAAATCGCCTCGGTCATTGGGCGGTCAAATGTATTTGATGTCATGACTTTAATACAGCTTTGTAATAAACTTCCAAAGTATTTACAGCGCCACCTAGTGGCTGACAACAATCTGATTTTTTACATGTTCATGTAGTGTGCAGTGCAATGTGAAAAATTAACTAAAAAATGGTCAGAAAAGCTTTGAGACATTGGAACATGAAGGTTCTCTCCTTTTACAACTTTTCATTAAAGGGCATGGCCTGTATGCCACGTCAAAGTCCGATTTCTGGCCAAAACTATAAAAGTTGTTGTAATTGGACCTAGATGATCTGATCTTTTCAAAACTCCATATATGGGATGGGAGAAACACACCTGCTGGTGTACTTGACAATTTGGTGGCAGAAAAACATTACTTAGAGCAAGTAGTGTCACGTGATTAAGGTGAAAAGCTTCTTGAAGCGGATATACATTCTGAGGTCTACAGACATCCCAAAAGAGGACACTTTAAGTTAAATATCTTTCTGTGGGCAATTTTTGTAATTTGTAAGGTCTGTGGACAAATATTCATTAATAATTAAAGTAATGGTTTTTTGTTTGTTTGTTTGTTTTTTATGTGAACAGAGCTCTACTGTCCCAAAACAGGACGCTTTATTTTCTAATATTTTTTTGTGGACGTATACAAATAATTATTCATAATTATTTTTTTGTGAACATGTCTGACACTTAATGTTGATTCTTATTCATAGACAAATATTAATAATGAAGTTGTTTTTCTTTGAAAAAACATTTCTTCTATGATTCAGAAGAGGACATTTTACATTGATTTTTTTTGTGGACCAATAAAAATTAAGTTCAAAAGGTTCTAAAGTTGAATAAATCAGACACCGATGGCATGTTTTGAGTCTTTTTTTTTTTTTTTTTTTTTTTTTTTACCATTACATGCTTTGCATTGGTTAAGGGGTATCTGGCTGAAAATGTATTTCACAAGGTGTACATCACTGAAAAAAGGTTGAGAAGCACTGGCATAAGACATGTAGGATAACTCCAGTGGAAGTTGTCTATTTATGTTGAGCCGTCTGTCAATTGTCAACAATCATTCAATCACACACCCCCTGAGGCGCACCAATCATATGAAACTGCTAAACCAAAGCTGTTGATGACGTCTGCTGTGTACGTACATTGCTCAGGGAACAAATACTATATGTGTGCCCTTGTTAAAAAAAAAAAAAAAAAAAGGCTGCAAAAAGCTATATGTGGTTACAATGGCAGGTTCAGCCAGTTGCATAGAGAATGCTTGAATCTGTCAAGAGCAGCAAAAAATATCCTTGGATAAAGCACTGGGAGTGAGTCAGTGGCAAAAAGATACGTGAAATTCCAACATTCTTCTTTGTTACGTAGTTCCAGGACTACCTTTCAAAAATAAATGAATAAATAGCCACAATGTGTCATACTTGGCAGTGAAACATTTAACAACCCTGCAAATAGATGAATTTGATTTCATCTTCCGCACCCTGCCTACCATCTGGGTACTCATGCAGCTACGGCAGTACATGTGGTGATCTTATAGGCTGCTCAAAGAACGACAAGTGACCAAAGTACAAAGATAGAAATGTCAAGCTGAACAGGGTGATTGCACCGAGAGGGAGGGGTTGTGTCAGGAGAGGCGGTTGGGCAGAAACGCAGCAAGCCTGCAGTGATGAGGACATCGCCGCAGCCACTGTCACTTCCTATTAGCTCCTTATACACACTGGCCGTAGTTGTCATTAATTCATTGGCTTACTTTAAAATGTGAGTGTAAGGTTTGTGTGTATGCGTGAGCCTGTGTGATGTCATGCTGGGGGTTAATCCAATAGGTTGCGTCTCCGCTCACTGTGACTCCATTACCCCTCCGTACGCTCTGTCATGCCCACTTACGCACCACACCTCAGTGATCGGCCATCTTCACGGCATCTCCTGAAGAGCATCACTATGCTCGAGTGTCAACGCTCGATTTAAGAACGTGCGCGTGTTTTTTCTTTTCGCTTCTTGCTGTTTTTTTGCATTGTTTTTGAAGGCGAGCAGATGTGGTTTTTGTATTCAAAAGTATACAAGTAGGGGTGACAAACTAGCTTTATATGTGATAAATTAATTACAGTCATACTTAAAGGGTTTTTTTAACCACACTTATTTTTAATCTCTAACTATGTTTTTCTGCATGCTTATCAGTTCTGTTTTTATGCATCAATCTTTCTGTGTTTGAGTTGTTGGGGGTCAGAAAAAAAGGTCAATCCACCCTGACACGAATGGAAACTGAAACTTCCCTTTTCGTTTAATTGATAATTTGAAAAAAAAAAAGCATTAGTTGCAGTATAAGTAAAGTCAAATTATTTCTGAGGTGGAAGTACAGACATAAGGAGAAACATAACACTTTAAAAAAAATATCTATATAAATATGCAGGTGGAAAAAAAGATCTGTCATCAGTATAAATGAAATAATGAGCAGTGTAGGCTTTCACATTTCACATTTAAAAAAAAAGTAGGTAATAACTGTGGGTTTGTTTTGCTCAAGGCTCCCGCAGTCTAAAGATAAGAAGCAATAGAAAAAGCAAAGCCAGTGAATGTATAGCATGTATATAAACGCTTACAAAATTAGCTTTGTATAAGAGCCTCAACATTTTTCAAAATTAATTGAAATGATATGGCTTTTACACTGAATTGTGCAGCAAAGTTTGTACGAGCGCTTTATAAAATCAAAATTAAAGTTAGCACAGATGAATAAGATCCTGTCATGAGCGAGGTACCTACATAAGTGTAAAAGCTACATCGTTTTCATTCATTTTGAAAATTGTTGACAATTAACCAAAAAATACATGTCATCAAAATCGATTCTTACATCATTCAGGTTTAAGATCGTATCCGATCAATACTGGATCGGGCAGTACTTCTGGCCGCTATATCAACTATTGTATCAGAAGTGAGAAAACCGTATTGGGACCCTCCCCCAACCATTAACCCATGCAATTCCAAAGGCACATTTGTGCATTCATCATGTGTTCTGACACAAAAACACCTATTGGATGAGTTACTGCATAAACCAGCTGTTTTGTGAGGATATAAATTCAGAAGAGCGCATTCATAAGACACATTTTTGGGAATAGGCAGCTAACAAAGGGATTTACCTGCTATTTAATGTCAAACTTGGTGGGTGGAGGCTCTCTAAAGACCAAGTACACAGTGCAAGCAATTGAAAAGGCAATTTGTTATACCGCTAAACAGAATTTAAACACAAGGCTAGAAGGACAACACTGAAGGCAGCACCTCCTTAATCTAAAGCCATTACTAATCCACGCGGTATTAACGCCATATTAAGAATTTAAATTCAAATGTATTCATGCGATACTTGGGATCAGACGAAGGCCACATCCAGCATCCAAGACAATGTGAGCAGAAAGTCGAAGTGAGTGGAACAAAACAAAACCTCTGTGTCAGATCCAGGTCTGCCCAGAAAGCTGTAGGTGGTGCTTCACGAAAAAGGCCCACTAATCTGAGAGTGGGCCCTGGCCCAGATCTCACTGAGCGGAAAGCACCCGACCATCTGTGGGTCTGCACACCCTCCTGGCACAGCGCACTACAAACACGCTTGCACAATGACACCATGGATGTTCTTTGAGTGCAGCGACATACAAGGAAACGCACTTTGGTTGGAGAGGACCAAGTTAATTGAAAGAGATGAATGTGACGCCGAAAGACAAAAAGGCCTTTAAAAATTAAAGCGGCGTTTATATTTTGTCCGCGCCGCCGAACAGACGACGGCATGGCTGCACCTGTCAAACGAACGAGCGAGACGGCTTTCGGTATCATTTCCTCTGGAAGGCGGCGCGGTCGTGTCGACCTTCTGCGTTGGCTGGGTGGGAGGCCAGGAGGACACCGTGTGCCCCTGCCCTCACCGACAGCGAGGCCATCTGGACAGGGGAAACACACGCAGAGCACCTGGCCAGACCTGGCCGACACACAGGAACGTGCCCGGTGACACGTGCGCGTACACACCTACAGCAGCGTGGCACGATTAGCAATACTGTAGGCTCATGCCTCCACCCACTCTCTCATCCAAAAAAATGTAGGTGGCTTTCATAATTCTGCTCAGACACAGCCAATTCTGTTTTGTTTTTTTTCAAGCGTTTTCAATTTGAAAAGCAAGCAATATTTACATTTTCCCCGTCAGATCATGTCTCAATTGCAGATGCAATGGATCTTTGCACTTGAAAGCCATTTCGTTTAAACTTCCACCTCGACTGGAACTCAAAAGAGTCGAGACTAGACTCACTGGAGCTCATGAACAACATTATGAGTCTCTACAGGGGCGCTTGCTTTTATTTTCTTGACCATCAAGTCAAATAGACAAAAAATGTTATGGTCAAAGTACCATCTTATTATGTTACTGAATTTGTCAAAAAAGTACTGCCCCAAGTATTACCAAAAGAAGGGGGGAATAAAGCATTGACTTGGATAAAATTCTACTTGAGTACTCCCAGTAATAAATATCTAAGTGTTGGAGGCTCGTTCCGATTTCCATTATTACACAGGGACTAGCGACTCTGACTCGTGAGAAACTGCAGTTGCTCTTTTAGACTTTTTTTTAGTCGACTCAGTTCATTAACAAAAGACTCTAAACTGGACTTGAATTCTTTTTGGCATGGTGAACATTACGGGTCTTCTAAGGTGTAACTTGCTCTCATTTACTCAACCAACATTTTCTCCCATATTGGGAGGGTCGACTTATACCAGCATAACTCAAAACTAGACATTTTTTTTTTCCACATATCTGTGTTTGAATAACATTAATTCTCAAATGTGAAATAAGTATTATGATATTTTCAAGGTTTAAAATGATTTTATAGAAATCTAATTTCATAAAGTATGCGTCCGTATTAGCGTGTTTGCACTTTCAAATGGACTTTCGTCAAGCGCTGCCTTTTGTCTTTTTGTGGTCAACAATGAGGCTGCATAGATCGTTTTTGACCCATTATGAAAAGGAAAAGACAGCTTGACTTGTCCATTTCAAACAATTTGCATGGATCTGAAGAGTAACTATAATTTTTGCGCAAATGACAAGCAGAAAGGAGAAGACCTCTGGGATTTAAATAGGAGGAGATATTTGGCATATCAGATAAACAAACTCATATTCAGCTGTCAAAAAAATAAAGCATTGAAGCTTCAAATCTTTTTATTGTCGCAACATTAGTTTCAGCATTTTCCTCTACGCGCATGCGTACATTGCCTCGCACTTGTTTCGTTTACGCCTCACCCCCTCCCCTTTATAACCGCAACAGTTGGTTATTCATAAATGATGAAGAACTGCATCGAAAAGTATCATAATTTTGTCATTTTAATAGCACGTACCATTCGTTTGAATTGGACAGCCATGAAATGTCTTACCACTTAAGTCAGGGGTAGACTTATACCCGCATTTTTGTATAATTGAAGTAAAATTTAAAAAAAGGAGGGGGGGGCTGTTTGAGTAGCTGAAATATTTTCCAGAGGCTAGGTAACTTTTCATACAGCGTATGGATGGATGCGTATACAATTTTTCGCAAACATGTGCATGCACAAATCCATACCCCTTAGCTTTGTGATTTTAGCATTCAGCCTATGATATTGTGGTTTCTACGTACATGTACTGCACATCGCTCTGTGTTTTACTTCACACACTGGTTGAAAACATAAGATTTAGCATTGTGCTCACATAAGTGTATCAAAACTGCTCCAGCACCCACTGATATTAAAGTCAGGTGGTGTAGAACAAAATTTGATTAAGTGTTTTCAAACACCTGCAAAGTGTTTCAGTGCCAATAAAGCGACTCACCGCTGTGTACATTCTAGATCAGCCATAAATGAAAACCGCAGCGTTGCCAACAAAGCCTAATAGTTTGTTGTACTTATTTTAAGTTGATAACGCATTTGAAAGCATTCAATATTCCAAAAGCCCATTTGGGATTGTGACGCGTAATCTTTTGAGCCGTTAAACAGTGATGGATATCGGTGTGCGGGTACTGTATATGACTTGCAAAATGGTCTTTGTACATTATATGTATAATCAAGACTACATCAGGAGACTATATCTGAGCGAGAGACTCCCACTCCAACCCACACATGCCTTTCACGCAGTACTCGTCTGTCTATGGTGATGTTAATGTTAAGCCCCTCTGCTTCTGCCTGCAGATGAGTGTTTTACATTTGCTTCCAACAGATTCTGCCTGCGCTGCTTTGGAGAGTGCTACATTTGGTTAAAAGCCATTATTATGGTAATGCGAGGGTGCTTGAGATAATGGCAAGATGAGAGCGACTCGACTGCTTCTGACATAACAACCCTACTTTATCTATCTCTTCAGATTCTTCCCGCTTGCGCTTGCTGAACAGGTTTTTGGCCCACTTTCTCACCCTGACTCACCTTTCTCAATTTCTGATCGCAAAGCATTTTTTTTCATGAGATGCACAACTTGCAGGGCAGTAGAAATATGTTCCTCATAACGATTATTAGTGGTCAACGAAGCTGAGAACCAACATTTGGAGTTGATTTTTTTTTTTTTAATAAAAGGGATGATATTGGAAAATAATATAGAAACTCCAATGCTTACCTTTACTGAAACGTCTTTAAGAATACAGTAGACCCCCAGATTACAGTGTCAATGGCCTACTTTTTTTTTTCACGTTATGAATTGGCATACTAAATTTTTTCATCTCCCTTTTACGGCATTTTTCCTACTTTGTGGCGTCAACAACTGTCATGACCTGTGGGGTTGGCTGTGTTTATGTTGTTTTGCCTCCCTCTTCAGGCGTTTTTAGGTAATTGCTTTATTTTCTGTTTGCGTCAAACTGCCTGCACTGCAACGCGTCACTAAGTGCTGGTCTGCTATAGGTCGCCATCATGGTGTCATAAGATGCATGTTAAAGACTTGATCTTGTGTGAGTGCTTACAATATCGGATTTATTGTGCATTTCAGTGCTTAACTCCAACTTTAATTGGTTAGGTATGGGTCCCAAGATTGCTAGTGTTGTTAGAAGTGAGAAGGTAGAAGTAAGAAGATGATTAGTATGGAAATGAAGCTGGAGATAATCAAGAAATACAAAGAAGGCCAGACTAGGCTAGGCTATCCTCGCTAGGGATTATGGCCCTATATATATATATATATATATATATATATATATATATATATATATATATATATATTCATTATATTATTTCATTGTATTCATATATATTATATATACGTAGCACCAAGTTTTAATATGTATATACAATGTTGATGTTTTTCCTGGGGTTTTACACACATTAGCTAATTACCATAGATTTCTATTGCGCGCCATACAACGATTTCGTCTTACGATCCCAACCTCGGAAGGGATTAATTTCGTATGGCAAGGGTCCACTGTACTGCGTATTGAGGCCGACTCAGCAGGTTTCAAGTGTCGATTTAGTTTGTTTTTAAGAAACTTTAAAAAACATGCATCTTAGTTGTGAAATTTCCACAAATGTTGGTCACCATGGTCATTAGCAGGTTTTAAAAAGTTATATGAAAACTTAAGGAAAAGCTCCTTACAGTGTTCTAAAGTAAATCAGGTTCTCCAAAATTTGAATTAAAGCCTTTATCCCACTAAGAGGTGAACGTTGGCGAGTGTCGACGAAGATGGTGGCTCTTGATTTTGTAAGGGTTAGTTCAAGGTCGCCAGTGTTTGCCAAAAACCGCCAGACCTTGCCAAAAAATTGCCAACAGTTGTAATGGTTGTCTTTCTTGCTCTTGAGGCAAGGACATTTTTGAATGGTGTTTGTGCTGGCGACCTCTGGCGTCATTTTGGAGATCTCTGGCAAACAGCAACCTTGAATTTACCCCGACAAGATAAAAGGAGCCTCTACATTCATCTCCTCTGTGAGATTGGGGCGTCTGCGGTCAGATCCGCTGGGATTATTTATCTCAATGGGCCGCCGTTTTGTCACTTGCTGTCCACTAAAAATGGCATTACAGTTGCTCTTTGATCAGGTAACAACCAATCACAGCTTGGTTTGCTCATGTCATACACAAAACTCTGAAAAAAGGTGAGCCGTGACAGGTTGTTACCTGAGCTCTGACCAACTGGGATGTCATTATCAGTTGACAGCAAGTGACAAAATGGCCATCCCGGGATAAAAAAAAAAAAAACAGGAGGATTTTGCTGCTTCATATTCCATAAGCACAATAGTACTCAAAATGCAGTCTTAGCCCAGTGAGGCTGCATGGAAAATGTTATTGTGAAGAAAAGGTGTGATTTAGTTTCTTTAAATGAATTATTAGCCATCGGATTTTGAAAAAGGCCAATGCTGACATTGGTCGAAATGTCAAATATTGGCACCGAAAAAAATCTATGACATCAGCACAGCTATTAATTCATTACCGCCTGACATTATTGTGAGAGTTGCTGGTATTTGACAGTCGCCTGTCAACCATTTTTAAGGTATTTAATGAAAAGCGGCACTGCATGCAGCTATAGCTGCGCGGCAGTTAAGTCCAGGTGATACCCGTGACCCGAGGAGTTTGTCTCAGAGAAGGCAGAATCACATTGAGCGCCGCCTCAGCTCAGACAAGAGGAAGCGACCGTGTAAGTCACTGGCAACAGATTTTTCAGGTCACTAGCATTGAAAAACTGAAAGATTGTGATGCTGACAGATAGAGAGCGGCGCAGGAAGAAATGGAGTGAAAGAGTCAAAAGGAAGGAAAAGGGAGCAAAGATGAGAAAAAAGAAAAAAGGGGAGGGACGGGGGGGGGTGGATTGAGAGCAATGTAATGCCATGCACATCGAATTTTCCTTAATATGATTTTGTGTTCTGTGTCTATTCAAGTCAGCCCTGATTTGGTTGTGTGTTCTAATCGCATCAGAGCAGGGATTTGCTCGAGCTTTTTCACCGCTGTTGTGTTGCAACCCCCCCCCCAACCCCACCCCCCGGTCTTATTGGAGTTGGCATCAGCCTTCATGACACAAATCCCTTCTGATAAATTAAAAATGATTGATTCAGAGTCAAAGATGGAAAGTGCACCGCGGGGAGTGAGCAAGTGTCTCCACTTTTTGCGTGCGCTGACTCGCGCTGGCGACGGGATGCGCGAGCCTTCCTTTGCGTGTCGTGCGTCTTCTGCTACAGTGTGCAGGTCTCATCTGCATGTACACTCGCTGCGAGACAGAATGCTGGGCTTATTACACAGGATTCCTGTCAGCTGAAAAGAATGTGAGAAGATGGCAGATATCCGACGTGCGAACCTCAAAGCCATCGGCGTCGATGTAATGCTCTAAGCGGCTCGTCTTGCCAACATCAACTAAACGCGTGAAATCCTGGACCCAAAAGTGTGAAAATCCGCCAAGAACACGGAGCGAGCTGTGAATATCTACATAAGCACAATAACTTACAGTCATACGCCAAGTTAAAGTGCTGCAGGTTTAATTACGGGAGCGCGTACGCGTCGAGTTTGTCTTACATTCACTTATTGCGCCTAAAACAGATATACTCACTTTTTGACACACACATACACACGCACACACCCCGGTTGTGGGCTCTGGCTCTTCCAATTAAGCGGAGGAGTGTTGTGGAGCATCGGTGTCGGGGGATTCTGCTTTCTTCTCCTCTGTCAGGTCCCATCACAAAGGCTCCTCATTAGTGTCAACCTCAGCTGTGCCACCACTTTCTCCTTCCCTCTTCTTCCTCGCTCCCGTCTCCCTTTGACTTTTCCTCCTTCCGCATCTCCATCTCTCCGCCTCACCCCCCGTCGTTGACTTACTCACACGGCATTTATTACTGAATACTTCTACAAAAGCCAACGATGATCGCCGTCGTCACTCCCGCCGCGCCTGGACATTGTTCAGCCCGCCGCTTCAACCGAGTAGAGAGAACACATTGCCAAAATTGCACAGAGGAAGAAAACAGAGAAAAATACCAGAAGAAGCCATAATCTACGGAGAGTAAAGTTGTAGTTTCAAGAAATATATAAAAATAAGTTTACAGACACAACAGAACGAAAATAATGTCCAGTCCAGTTAGGGCCCTTCTAAAGGAGCTGTTTAAGTCTGGGAGTTCCAGAATTGTCCACATCTGGACACATTTCGGCACTATGGTGCCATAGATTCGTCACATGTTTCCAGGTTCCAAACTTACAGTAGACCGGAGCAGGCAAAAATACAACGTGTTAATGTGGCAGCCATATTGGTGGGGGCGGCGTTTCCATGCATGAACATACATGGCGGAAATGATAGAAGGGCGACTGACCAAAAGAAAAAAAAATGCATCGCAGTGAGCAGTAGGTTACAAGGCTGGGCGATATGGTAGAAAAGACGTCTTGATTTTGCCAATTTTCAGTCAGGCTGGACGTTAATGAATTTCAAGATATACACCGTCGCAAGTCATCTCCCGCCCACCTGTACTGGTGACAAGAAAATGGATGTTGTTTAAAATTAAATAAAGCGACAAAATGGGAAATTTCAGAGCGGTTCTTTTTCAAGAACAGATCCAAACTTTATGAAATCAATTTTAAATGAAATAGGTAGTATGATGATGCAACCATACTGTTAACAGTAATGATTTTCATTGAGAGTTTACTCATATTTAAAATTGTATTTTTATATCTAATATTGCAACTTCATGCCAGAATTCTTTTCTGTAATACAACTAAGAAATTACTTTTCTTCATGACTTGACTTTCTTCTAAAACACTTATATTTCTATCATAATATAACAAAGTTTTCCCTCAAGAGGTGTAAAAAGTGTAGCTTTCTCATTTGTTTTTTTAATGACAGTACACTTTTAGTAAGGGATGATTTTAACTTTTTTTTTAATCCACACCAATTTTTCAGCGTGGTCCTGCTCCTCCTTGGTACACCCCTTCTAATGACAGCAAACAGGTGTCTTTTTGTTCCTTGCAGCAATTCAGTGACAATGAGCGGAGAGAACAAAAGCAAAGGTTGCAAAGTTAGTGTTGATCATTAAACCCCCCGGAAAGCTCGGAAGCAATGTTGATTTGTGCCTCGACAATGCAGAATCATAGACACATAATGATGATAATGATCAATGCCCTGCCGACGCTGCCGCGCCAGCAACATGTAAACAAGGCAACAGGGGAGTTGGCGTGGAAGCGTGCAGTTCACAGATCACTGCGTGCACGCTGAGGACGAGATGTGTGAAAAAAAAAAGCCAAACAAGATAAAACAAGGCGATTGTTGTTTGTTTGTTGTTGCCGTTGTTCCCCAGAGCAACAATTGCCCCCCCCCCCACCACCACCAACGCCCTTGCTGTTACACCAACCCCTTTTGTTCCCCCCTTCCCCACAGTCCATTTCGTTCCCCCATTAGAGCATCCCCTTTTATTCCGCAATTAAGAAATCCCACTTTGATTTCAAGGAAGGGTTATGGGTGTCATATTGGGGTAGAGTCTAAGTTTCACTCCCAAAGTCCTAATCTGAACCTCTCCCCGTGTGTGCATTAGCGCTCTGGCTTTCTGGCTGTCTTTTTCCGCGCAATTTGCTATCAAAGACATGATAATTAGGCTGAACACAAGTTCATCTGGCTTCTATTATTTCTCTTTAATTAATAGTGTATAATAATGACATAGTTACTCCGCTGCACTTTGTGACGCACTGCGCTTGTGTGTGTTCTGCACGCTATCAGTTAGCGCTCACATATACTTGAAACCGAGCCCCACATAGATAAAAGGCACAGTGTGTCAAAAAGTTGCTAACTTTTCTCCTCCTCTTCTCTTCCCTCCCTTTTCCTATCCTCTCCGCAGACCTAATGAGGACATTTCTGCCACGCTCCTCAATCTCACGCCGCCAGCCTCGACCGGCTATGAGTCCCAGGTACCCCCCCCCCCCCCCCCCCCCCAACCAATGCATTAAGAAAATAAACAAATAGAAACACATTTAGTGTAGTGGGCGATTGAGAGAGAAAAAGGAGGGGAGTGTGAAGGGAAACTTAAAAGGAGACTCAGTGAGAACAGAGCAGGGCTGAATTCACTAATCTCCGAGGAGGCATAAAGTGAACATGCCAACCACCTTCGGCTCCAAAAGAAAAAAAAAAATTCCGTTGGTTTGGTGATAAATAGGATTTAAGTTGGGGTGACAGCTCTTCTGTGCGAGCGCGTGCGCGTCGGCTTCAATGTGCGTTTGTGTGCGCTTTGTGCACACTCGACTGATACGCGAAAATGGGCATCCTTCCAGCTAGCCCCGCATGCTTTGCTGTGCACCGCTTGTGACTTATCTCTCAGAAACAAAGATGGATGTGTCAGCGTGCTTATTAAAACATGCTTTTAGCCCTGGCCGCCACTCTTCAGGAGCAAATCGCTTTCTGCCGGAGATTGACAGAACAGAAAAGAGAAAACAACATCCTCATTTAAGCCCAACATCTTGGACATGATTGCTCACTTTAAGCCGGGTGTTCTTATTGAGGTTTTTTAATTGTTGTTGCTTTTTTTTTTTTCTTGCTCCAAATTTATAAGCCACGGTTGGAATCTTTAATTACCTTCAATACTTGTCCCCTTATTTCAAACAATTGAACAGATAAAGTAGCACAACAGTGTTTAAGTGTTGTTTTTTCCTTCCGGAATCCTCAAAAACACCCCAGTTCAGTCAACAAACTTCTTGGTTCGCTTTTTTGTTTGTTTTTCAATTCCAAACAGCAGGGCCTCCAATTCCGAATGCAACAAGGCCTCTTTCCACGCGTGCAATCGGCTAGCTTGACTTGTTCACTCAACATTTCGTTCTACTATCATTTGTATTGCCGTCACACAGTTTCTACCAATATCAACACATGTCAAAATCACATTTAATCACTAAATCGGAATGCAAAGAAACCACGAGTTTATTGGGCAGTCATTGTACGATACTGCGCAAGTCTCTGGCGTTGCTAGCTGCTAGCGGTTGTCCTCGAGAGCCTGGCGAGCAATAGCCTAGCCATGTCAGCTTTAGCTGTTTTGAGCTTTTTTTTTTCTTCGTCTCAATGCTGGCTAGATTGTATTTCACCCTCCTTATTTATAGGTAGAGGATGTGCCTTACTATGCCCAGGCTTGGCCACCTCTATAATTTGCTGGCCACCACAATGGCTAGTACAGATTTGATTACTTTTCCCTAATAGTTGTTTGTATACAAAAAAAATGATAAATTGTGGCCTCTGAATAGCCGTTTATTGTGATTTTATGGTTACAGAGCTTTATTTTGTTAGTGCAAAATCATGATTTATTGTGAAAAGCAAACTGGATGTTGCTGACAAGGCACTTCCCTTATAGCATGCTTCAAGTAACCTATGTAAAATGGACAAGCTCCTTTAGCGAGAGCCTGTACATGTGTGTTTATCGTAAATGTTTGGTGTGATATGCAGTCAGTATAAATTAAAAAGGTGTTTTAAATGCAATTTGAATCAAAGAAATTCCACGAATATATTTACTTACAATTAGCATTTAACAACAGTGATTAGCATCGTGTTAACTATTAGCATTTAGGCTAGCTATTATCATATAACAGACAAGCGGGGCACGGCATTTTGTTGTATTTTACTTTGCAACAGCTCTTAAAGTGCTGTTGTGTTTTTAGTTACAATTTTACATCTCTGAGTTATCTGAGGAATAAAAATGCAATAATCATCAAAAGGACAGAATATTGGGCCTTAAGCCACTACAAAACTTAGAAAATGTACTGTTATTTGTCTGTATTAGATTATCAGTCACATTTACTATAACAAAACAATCTCAGTAGCCACTTATTTATGTCGTTCTAATGGACATTTTACGACAACAGAAAAACAAAAATCCTGAAATTGCTGCTTTTTGTTTTGCTGTGCCCCCCTCTGGCCACCCCTAAGAAAAATTTCTGGAGGCACCACTGTCACTCCATCATGCCGACATGGTGTCATCTTACAGAAGAAATGAAAGGCCTGTTGGTGACAAATCAGCGCTGACAGGAATATCTGAAGCGATCCCTCCGAGCTTCGCTCGGGATTAGCAGTGTGCCATCCTATAAAGGCGAATATGGCCCGCGTGTTGCTATTTACATCACAGTGGCAAACAAAGGCAGCGGGTGCAGAGGAAGTCGTGTCTTAATACTTGGCAAGATGATGGACTCTCTTCATTCCGTATTAGCAGATTAGGCATAATTTATGAGCCAATCACTCTCCATGATGTGAATACAGGAATGCGGCGGGGGAGAGTGGGTGGTTTTCAGCTTATAGATTTATAATTTAAGATGGAAAAACAATATGGAATGGGAGACGTCAAATGTAATGATGAGTCTTCACAGTTCCGCTTTCAAAAGCGTGTCATTTGAACTGAAATTTGCTATACGTTTGATCTCAAACAGATGCTTTATTTATGATTCACGTGGCTAAATTGACATTATGACATCATGCGTCAGCGTGCATATGCATCGCACATGGTGAGAAGAAATCAAAAGTATAACCTTTGAGGTTTGTTGCAATCTTTTTTGTTCGGATTTGGAAATAAATGATGAGGAATCTATTTTGCCCATGATGTTCTTCCGTTGGAGGGCCGCAGGGTGTATGTTCAACACCCCTGCTGTAAAGTGTCTGTAAATGAAAAAGTGTGTGAATTGTTGACTAATTATGTCGAAAGATTGGCTGGCAATCAGACACCTCGGATGACCAGATTTCCATACTTACAAACCAGCACATTAAAATTTTGCTGAAAATGAAATAAACATTAAACTATTTTTTATTTAGTTTATCGTATGAAGCGATTTTACAAATGTGTGATTGACATACACATGGCTCGGACAAGTGGTTTGATGACTGTGAAAAAATTGAATAAATAAAACAGGGCATTGGGACGCTACATAAAACCTTGACAAAACAATAGGACTGACAAAGCCTGTTGAGAATCGGGACATAATGCTCAAATCCAGGACACCTGGACACCCTAGTCAAGTAAATACAAAGGTATATTTTTACTGATAGCCTAGCTTCAAGTGGCTAACGTTTGGTTGTGCTAGAATAATAGTAGCCTACATAGTAAGTACTGTACAACATATGAGGTTTATTACTAATTATTGTCTCTGGCTCAGTATTGGATTTAATCTTCAGCAGCTCAAACATGAATATGTCAGCAAAATGAAGTTGTGAGGTAAAGTCAAATCTATTTTCACACAAACAGACAAAAAAACGTCCCTATTTTTTTTTTTTTTTAATGCTGACTGAGTGAAGGTTATGCAGAATTTGTCAAGGCAACTTTTGTGACTGTAGAGAAATACTTTTGCCAATAAATATTGGTTTCTCTCAAAATTGTCTAACGTCAGCGACTTGGCACCGCCCTGTCCTTGCCAGGAAGAAGCCGCACTTTGGTCATGCAACCGTAATTCATTGCGTTCTGGTTCCTCATTCCTTTCTGATGTCTTGCCACGGGAATTGAGGTAATCTCAGCGAGGACACGGGAGGGAAGAAGTGGCGAACCGCGGTGTATGAAAGTAGGGACAGAAGGCCTGCCAGCATGTGAGCTCCAAGCTTACATAAGTGAAACTCCCAGGATTTACCTCTTGCATGGTCCATGACACATTTTGCAGAGATTTTCGGTCTAATTACAGGCCAAGTTGCAACAGACGGTAAGTGTTCATGAGAGGCCTTTTGATAATGAAAAAGTTGACCGGTGAATTTACAGTGGGACGCGGTCTTGAACATTACATATTACAGAAGAAAGGTTCTTGCAGTACTCTCAAAGTAACAGGAATTTTGATTGGTGTAAAAATTCTTGCAATGGCAATCACAATTGATATTATTTCTTTTTCTTCAAAGCCAAATTCACCTTGAATTGATAACCAAGCAGATAAAAAGTGGCTGCAAACACAGCCTGAGTTCAAATGGAGAGCGCCATAACCAAACCCGACCTGACAGGCATTGTGTACAGACTCCAGCTCAGCACAGGTAATACAAGCTGAAGCAAGTAGTTTGTTTGACCTGTCATGTGCACAGATGAACTACACAATAGGACTGTGCCAAGTGAAAAAGCCTTAGAAAATGAATGGGAGGAAAAAAAAGAATAACAACTCCTGGTCGCCATCTCTCCGGAAAGGTTTATACAGGATTTACGAACTCCCAAAAGCCAAGATTCGTTCGGTGTTCTCTGAGACATCACATTGCCTGAATACATTCTGGTCCAACCAAAGTATTTAGCATATCTACCCAATGTTATAAATAGGGTCAGACCCATTTTACCAGATTAAATTGAAGATCCAATTCAAGAACTATTTAAATTCACTAAGTATTAGATATGAACAACACTCAAGAATTTTCCTGGTTACATTGGTCTGTTTGAATTGAAATCTGCTTGGCTTCCCCCTTTGTATGGTCTGAAAACCATAACTGAGCCAGAAACTTTCTTTTAATGTGGAAGCGTGTAAATTTAAGAAAAGTTAAGTATGTTTATTTTGTCTTCCATTGGCACAACTTTTTACAATGGGAAGATACATTTGTTGAAAATATCTTGTTGTGCACTCAGTTTTTCGCTTTTTTTTTTGTAATGTAGCCTGCTAGATTATTCAGATATTTAACAAAAACTATTTATCAAAAAAAATTTACAAAGCTCATACCGAAAATTAGCTTGTGTCTCAGTCCAAGTCCCTGAACCATGAGTCCTTACAAAAGTGACAATTTTAACATTTGATTGTTTTGTTTTCCATGTCCCAACTGAAAAAAATAAAGCCGACTTCAATGCTGGATTTATTATTGAAAGTCAACGTTTATCTAAGTGAGTGCTTTATTCACCCTTTTTTTTGAAACAATAATCAACATAAAGTGTCCTCTTCTCTCATAGGAGAGATCTGTTAACAAAAATAAATAAATAACTTAACCATTAATAAAAATTTACCCACAAAAAAAAAACTATAAATAAGTATTTGTACACAGAAAATTATTAAACAAAGGATCCTCTTTTGGTATTACAGTAGATATGTGTTCAGAAAAATAAGTCATTAACTTAATTATTAATAAATATTTAACCGCAAAAAATAAGTGTCCTACCCGTTTGCAAAAGAAATAATTATAAATAAATATTTGCCCACAGAAAAATGTTCAACTTAAAGCATCCTCTTTTGGGATCATAGTAGAAATCTGGTCACAAAAATAAAGTATTAATTTGACAGGAAACGAGAGGTGGCACATGACAAATTGGATCAAACCATTCTAGAATGTTGGACAATCAGGTTTTTTTTTTTTTAAATAATGAAAAAGATGAACCTACTAAACATAAAATATGTTTTATGAACATAGATTTTCCTGAAACATTTAATTGCATGTTAGTTCCCCTGGAGTTCCTTCAAGTACCCCCAGGGGTAGCCGTACCCCCATTTGAGAAACCCCGGACTAAGGTGCCACCACGACAAGTCTACGTCACAACGATGCCCACGACCATACACGGTACGAACAAGCAAGTCTCACAAAGAAGTCCAAGACGTGCATCGGCGCAGTAGCAGATGAAGCGCAACTCTGCCAGTTTCTCCCGCGGCTTCGGGTTTCTCAGAAGTGGAAGGTACACGATAGCAGCCCCCCCCCACCCCCGCCGAATTTGTGCCATATCCCGAGGTGACAGCCTTGGCCCGTCCCACGCCCTCACGTGCCACCCTGCCCAGTCGTGTGGACATCTGCCATTCTGACTGGTGTCAGCGCCCGTTGCGCCTGCGCGGCTAATGACTGCTGACACCCTCGTAACCCCGGGCGTGGCGCCGCGCCGAGTGGCGGCCATCTCGTTTGTGCGGCGCATCTACAAATCAGCGGACACATTGACCTATTCTTTTGGCTTTAGCATCAACGTCAGGCAGCCGCCCCATGCTTGTTTGCGCCAAACACCTCCAGATGAAGCGGCGTGCCACATCAACCCGTTCAGCGGGACCACATCAAAGAGACAAACGAACATGCTGGCTAACACACCTATCAGGGGAGCTGGGAGTTAACCCCTTCAGTAAAGCACCTCAGAGACAACTTCAAACACTTAACTATGCCAGGGGCAGGAGCAGTAAGTGATTACCGCAGCAACTGCCTACAGTGGTTGCTATAGCGACAGCTCCAAAGAAAGTCGAAGCATTCAGTCGGAGGCCTCTTATTAGCAGTTCAGGTTTTCAAACTTTGGCTAGAACTGCCATCAGCAGAAGTTCCTTGTAAACTTTGAGGTAGACGCATCATCTGCACATCAGCACATCAAGCTCCGACAGGCTCGAATTAAATGACTCTGCTGTTGACCAGCCACGCTATGGATCCGCTGTGTGCTATATATCCTAGACATATTATCATAAAATTGCCAGCCTGGGGCCAGCTCCCACTCTCCCAAGTCTGCCCGCACTGATTTCATTTTGCCCCGACGCGCACATTTCCTATTGAAAGACGCTGTGTGCTTCTATTTCTGTGCATGCTGCAAAGAAGACAAGGGTGTTCGAAAGTGACCCTTCAGAGGAAACGCATGAAGAGTGCCTGTGCAGTACGCTATGAAAAATGGTTCAAAACTTTTATACTTTACTGAATCCCCATTAGCGTGCGCGATGTGCAAATGCTAATCTTCCTGGGGCGCGTAAAAGTAAACAATTCAATACAAATAAATGTACAAAGACCGGGGATAATCGGATGTTTTATTCAGGGCCGATGCCAATACTGATTATTAGTCGTCAAGGTGACCGATATTCAATATATGGGGCCCGAATTCATTATCGCTAAAAGGAAAAATATTGGCCTTTAAATAAAAATCCTAACGTCAACACTTTGTCGTAATGTTTTTAAGCATGTGTTTCTACAACTTTTCAGACAAACAGTCCAGGGAGCTTTGAGGGTCATCAGAATGTCTTAAAAAGTTACATGAAAACTTAAAGAAGTTATATACAGGTCAAAATACTAAATATCGAGAACAAACAAAAAGCCCTGTACTAAAATTGTCTATCCTTAAAGGGGCAGTGTGTAGGATTTAGACCGTTTTTCATTAAAAAGGAATAAATTAAATGATTGTAAATTTCAAAACCTGAAATTTGTGAAAATGTGTTCATAATGACCAACTGTATGTTTTAAAATTAATCATAGGGTTAGTTATCACGTTTGTTATCGCTACAAACAATGGTAAACACACTGTTTACACGCTGTCCTTTTAAGAGTAATTAGAGACATCATATTCTGACATGCGTGAGCAAGACACCACAGATGAAAAGAAAACAAAACAAATCCACCTACACCTCACATACCCACATTTCCATCTCACTAAATACACCAAAATACATCCCAATACAAATGTCGAGCGGGGAACTCCAAGGCAACCCCGTCATTATAACTTCATTTTCACTATTCTTTTAACTTTGAAAGAGAATTGTTTGGTGTGTTCGTGACAGTATCAGATAATGAAAAAAGCAACACAGTTAGGAGTAAAAAGAGCGTCGGGTCACTGAAAACTCTCATTAGCGGGAGTGCTGGCTTGCAAGGCTTTATATTAGATCATTGTATAGACATTATAAGAAAAAAGGACCCAGGGCGCGTTTGTACGAGTCCCTGGTATTCTAAGTTATGATTACCTATGGTGAGATAATTCTCAGCTTCATAAAGAGCAACATTCAGAGGCGTGCAAGTGTGTGTTCACGCACTTTTTTGTCTAACACATGTATGCATTACCGTGCCGGACCCATCGGGCGCGCCACCGCACCTAAAGATCCATTTAGAGGGCCTTTGCGTGGTCTGGCTTTCTCAACGGTGAGAAAAAGGAGACGGGACGGAACGGTATGAGAGTGTTGTGGACTTACAAGCCTCTGGGCCTTGAAGAGATTACTGCCTTATTGCTTTGAGACTGTCCGACTGACATCAACCGCGTAACGTCAACAGCTGAGCACGCACACACAAATGCCAGCCCGACAGGAAGCGGTAATAAAGTGAGCGAAACCAAACTCGGCGGCGTACTGCGATGATGCAGCAAGTAACAAAAAGAAAGAAAGAACGCTCGCGGGGAGGAAAGGTCAAAGTGACATGTTTCATACTGAGGTGGCGCCGAGGTCGATATAAGAGCAGAACAAGTAAATATAGAAGAAAGATGTCTGGGAGCAGGGGGAGTCAAGCGGGTGGGTGGGGCGCTTTTTATGTCCTGTGGAAAGGTCTCACAGAGAACTGAGAGCGGCGGGGCTCGGGGGGGTGCCCGGCGTGGGAGAGCCGCCGAGGAAAACCCAAAAGGAAACAAAAACTTGGAGGGACCTCCTGATGGAGAAAGAGCGAGATGTCGTAGGAGGAATGCGAAGAATAGGCGGCGGGCGCAGGAAGGGGCTGTGCCGAGCGGGGAACGGGCGAGCGAGAGTGAGACGAGGTAGTCCCTCGCCCCCTCAGCCCGGCGACACCGGAAGAGAGAGAGCGAGGAGAGCCTGGCTGCTGCAAGCCACCCACAGAGCAACGGTAGCCAGGGGAGCCCTGCTTGCCACCCACTCTGCATCTAGAATCATGCAGCACCTTTCCACCCACCACCATGCCACTTGCAAGTGCTTCCAATCCTCCACACACACACACACACACACACACACACACACAGACGACTGATTCATCAATAACCAAGGAAATGAATTCAAAAACAAAATGGTGTGAACTGACGTCACATTGGGTGTCATGGATCCTCCGCGGGGTTTCCAATCGCATATATTAGAGGCGGGTGTCACTTTGACAGGCAAATACGGCCCGATGACGCTGCACTTCTGTTCGTTCCGGCAGGAAATCAGGCCAGCCAACAAATGGGTAACACAGCGAATCTTCCGAGAAATCACGTTTTGAGTTTAAAGAACAGATCTAAAAAGTTGGGTTTCGAATTGGAACATCATTTTTTTTCAAACTCAAAAAAACAAATATCGTTGTTAGCATCTTATGAACACAATAAATGCTGGATAACTTCCTATTATATACAGTAGGCCAGAAATATTCGTTCAGGGTCTCCAGAGGTGGCATCCACGTCAAATCTTGAGCAAAACTAAAAGCCATATTTCAGGACATCATTATACCGTTGTTGGAAACCAGCCAGTAAAAAACTATCAAACACCTATACAAGAAATACTCATACTAATGCAGTGGACCCCCGCCATATGACATTTATCTGTTCCGGAGTTGGGATCCTAAGGCGAAATCGGCGTATGGCGGGCAATAGAAACCTATGGTAATTATATAACATACATGTATATAATTAAATAAAATCGGAAATAAAAAAATATATATAAAGAAAAATTAAATTGAGTGCCATGAATTTTGTCATCTTTTGTCCACAACACAGAAATTGTTGTTGATGTCGTAAGGTGGGAAAAATGCTGTAACAAGGGGACGAAAAAATGTCGTATTCCACTTTTTTTTTTTTTTTTTTTTTTTTAATATAGTACTGGTCATTCCCCACTTGTGTGTGTTATATGTTTTTTTAATTACTAGCCTATCTAAAGAGTTGAAAATGGCTTGCACTGTTTGGGCGGTCTCCTGAAAAGTGACTATTATGGATTTACAATGTTTTGGCGCTAGCGATATTAGAGCACTTGTTCGCTTGCAATGTTTGGCATTATACTGCCCCCTACCTGGTGGAGTGTGATTGTCAGCAGTTACAGGAGCAGTTACAGTCATCTTCAAATAGATTGATGCTCATTTCTCAAGAGTGGATTTTTCGTGGTTCCATCCAACAGTCGTTGTGCTGTTCCTCTTCTCATTGCTTGACCACCTGGGGGCAGTAGAAAAGATATGTACTAAAAAAGTCCTAATTCATCAGGAAGCTGTAGTATTAGTAGTTTTTAATTGAGGATAAAGAACATATGCTTGTCTAAATGTGTTGCTCAACCATTTGTATTTAAAGTGCTTATATACACCACTCGTTACTTGTTGACTCATTATTTGTTAGCATTTCTATGGCTGGAAAATGCGGTGGCAGATCATACCGTCAAGAGACGGAGACACACACTGAATCAGTGCAATCGCATCCAGAAATGCTGAGTGGGTGGAGGTTAGCCCTTGGGCATTTCCCCCCAGTAAGCAACAGCCTCATTACAAAAGCAAACATGCGTACACACGCATTCACAAAGGGCTTCCCTTCTGCTGTAACAGGCCTCATATCAGAGCAAACAACACCTAGGTGGAATAGCGGGTAAAGCATGTATTATTCACAAAGCTGCCCACTCTGAGAGCACCGTGATTTTCTGAATGGCTCACAGTAGCGCTGGCTGACAAGGTAAAAATAAAATAAAATTATGGGCTATTTTCATTTTAATCAATTGATTTAAAGAATAAATAAATAAATAAATATTCAAATATGAAATCAGTTTTGACACAACTTAACATCCTTTGCTTTAGCGTTTGCTGAAAGAGACAGTCCATTTATGTTGCCATTTTTTGAAGTAAAAAGTTAATTTGGTCTATAATTTGTCCCATAGTTTTTTTTCATGTACAATTAATAACTTTAAAAACACATTTTTTCTCCTTGCTGTCAACTGAAAATGCTCAAAGGCACAGATGACATTAAATTGTCTCTCACCTGTTGTTCATGTGACGTTCATAAGCTGAACCGTGATTGGTTACATAATAAGTAATAATAAGTGGTTAAATAAGTAAACTATCACTTTAAATGTTACAATTAAGATGTTTGTACCTACTTTGAACATGTCTTATAAACCACCCATCCAGCATACTCTTTTGAAAATCTTGATTTCATGATTTAGCTATTGATGTATTTCTCAGAATAATCCAATTTATTGCTGAGCCATTCTCTCAGAGTGAGGAAATTGGAAAATAAAGATATCATGCGCAGGCACCTACATGATAACTTAAGTCTTCCAAGCACAGTCGAATTGGAAAGTTGCTATACAGAAGTAGAGCAAAAGCCACATCATTGTCATAGGTAGCTTATAAATCCTCCAAAAGAGGAAAAGCTTTTCAGGATTCTTCTTTTTTTTTTCTGTTTGTGTGGCTGCTTCCAACACATAACACTGCAAAGATTACGTCGAAGAAAAATCCATTAAAGTTGGATCGTCAATGTAATATTCATGAAGCCATATCAAGAAGGTCATGTTTCATTATTCAACGCAGAAGTTGCAGTGTGTGTGTGTGTGTGTGTGTGTGTGTGTGTACTGACTAACCTACTGAAGCAATGGCTGTGGGCGGAAAAGGGCTTTCCCGATGACATGGAACAGTAAAAAGCCTGAAAGTCTTACATAAAGGCACATTCAAAAGCTCTTCTTTGCTCCAGCATACACCTACACAAAAACAGACAAGAGGATGGCTGTTATATAAAGATAAATAATGGAATTATCAATAGTGAATAACGCAAACAGGAAGCTGCAACGCATCGAAAGAACAAACAATAGGACTTCAAACAAGTTATAGTATCATTGTCAAATGTATTTATGTGTTCTATATTGTATAGTTTACTCAGTAAATTCAGCAAAACTCATCTTATGTGGCTGAAAAATCCATCTGACTGATGTGGAAAAAAAATCCATAATTTTAATCGTAAAATGAAAATTTATAGGACACATTTATTTGGAGGGGGGTCTTTTATTTGGGGAGATACGGTAATCAATACAGTAACATTTGCGTAAGCTGTATGCAAAAAGTAGCAAAAAACAATAATAATAAAGAGAAAAAAGGGTAGGAGTCATAGTTCATTTCCAAAGAGCTCCTCTCCTTTTATTTCAGATGTGCGATTCAATAGCGCGTTCTAACAGCAATTTTTTTCTTCTACCTGTTTGATGCCCGTTTGTTCTGCTCGCACTCAAACACTTCAATGTGTTAATACTAGCATTTGTGTGCTGTGTTTTGTGGAACACTGTGAATCTTTTGTTCTGTTACCCACCAGATTCTCTTCATGATGGACGCATCCATTTTTTTTCCTGCTTTGTGTCACGAGCTGTTTGTGTCTGTCATGCAAATTAAAAGTCCCTGTTGTATCCCCGGCCTTATTAAAGCACTTATTGGAATGTTAATTAAATTCCGCTTTATGTTCCATTATTATGTATTTATGCTGCAATTAAGCCAGAGTGTATCTACAACTACCCAACACTTGAGCTAGCATAGCTCCTTTATGTTGACCTCTTTGTTTTTTTCCTTTGCCACCTTCTGTCTGGCCTTCATGAGCTCGTGACTCATCCCGCCTGTTCAGGTGTGTGCGTGTGTGTTGCACTGCCACGGGGAACCAAATTTACTTGATTTCACGAGTGTGCTCACACCCTGTGATGTGGTCCAAGACAAGTGTGTGTCACTCAAACAGAATTCCCTCGTTCACAGGCTGAGATGAAAACAGGCACAGAATTTTTGACTGTGCGGGGGGCAGGGGTGATTGTGTAAGGTGACAGGTGCTTTGTTTTTTGTGAAAGGTCTTAGGTAAAAAAAAAAAAAAAAAAATGGTGCCAGCACTGTGCCGGTGCTTGTTTGTAAGAGTTTTGTGTGAATGTCAGTTTTTGCGTTTGGTTCGTGAGAGGTTTTGGGGTGTTTGTGAGAGGATTTTCTTGGGGTGACCTTCAAGTATTTCTAGTGTTAGTGAGAGGGTTTTCTTTTTTTACATGTCAGAGGTCTTTTTTGCTCTTCAAATGAAGTGTCTTAATGTGAGCGAGAGTATTGTGTGTGAGAGATTTTTTTGGGTGTGTGAACCTTGTTCATGTGAGAGTGTTTTGGTATACACATTTATTTTGCAGTGTCTGGTAGCTGTTTTTAGTGGGGGTTTTGTGTGTGAATTTTTTGTGAGAGCTTTGTTTGATGAGTGTGAGGGTTTTAGGGTGTATGTGAGAGGATTTTTTGCATGAGCTAGATGTGTTTTCTGATGTGTATGAGAGATATTGTTGGTGTATGTAAGATGTATATGATGTCTATATAATGCCATAAGTTTTTGTTTTTTTACTTCATCACAGAAGCTTCTTGATGTGAATGGGGATTTTTTTTATTAATATGAGAGGTTTCGGATACAATATTTCTTATGTGAGAGGATATTTGATGTGTAGGTGTCAGCGCTTATGTGAATAAGAGGGGTTTTTTTTCAAGAGATGTTTTAGGTGTTTTGGTGTATGTGAGAGTTTTTAGGTGATTGGTAAATGTTTTGTGGGATTTTTTGTGTGAATCATGAGAGATTTTTGTTGAGTGAGGTAATTTTGGTGTACGTAAGATATTTTTGATAAATGTGAGAGTTTGGTGTGCGTGCACGTGCGTGTGTGAGTGTGTGTGCATGTGCATGTGCGTGTGACAGCTTTCTGGATGTGTGAGGTTTTTTTTTTTTTTTTCTGCCAGTAAGTGCTTTCTGTGTAAGAGATGTTATTTTTGATGGCTGACTGATGAACTCTTTCATGGTTGCCACGTTTCACATTCACAAGCCGCTTTGGACTTTAATTTACTGGTGATGAAGTGTACTCTACCATTTAAATTGTGTGTGTTGGTGGGGGGGGGGGGGGGGGGGGGGGTCCATTATGACTTAAGTATTTCCTTTAGATGTGAAAATTGATTTGATTTTCGGAATATGCATGCCTATTTGAACTCTAGCCGGCGAGTTAAGGCAAGTTCCGCTTAGTTAGCTTTGTTCATGGAAAGTATGCATGCATACAATATCAAAAAGTCTTATAGCAACATTTCTGGATCGCTCGCAGCATTACGAAGAGATGGGAACTTGGCTGCGGCCCCTTGCTAAACCTCCCCATGTGCAAAGCACTCAGGGGAGAGGATATCCTCTTGTCTGAGCGTGTAATGCAGCAAATCGCCAACCTGGAATTCACCCCCTCCAACCCCACCCATGGCAGCGCTGCCCACCCCCCACCACCACCTTAAATCTCTCTCGGTTATGTAAAAAAAAAAAAAAAAATGCCAGGCTGGGAGGATGGGAAAGGTCCCCTGAGAGCAACGTTGTCATCATACATTAAACAGCACCCCAGGTCTGACTAAACACCGGCTCATTAATAAACTATGAGTGGTTAAATATAGAGCACCAGCACTCCCCACTTAGCCTTCCAGTTCTTGTTCTGACAAGAGTCTCTCCATATGGAGAACAGCGGAGGACGTCTGCTCCGTGTTGCCTTGTGATGCCAGGCTCGCTTTGGGGTCAGCACCAAGGAGAGCGCCACTACCCGCAGCTGCAACCTTGCGATTGTGTCCGTGTCCGTGTGTGTGTGTACTCAGAGTGTGCAATCACTTCTGCAACATACGGAAATTTTTCCCTAGGTTCTCCGGTGAGGGGCACTTAAAAACTTGGGGGGCTGATATCGTGATATCATTATACTAAAATGGTCAGTAGGAAACAAACACACTTAAAGGGACAATGTGTAAGATTAGGGCTGTTTTTCCATTAAAAAGGAATAAATCAAATGATTATAAATATCAAAAACTTGCAAATAAATGTCTTCTTCCTAACCAACAGTATGTTTTATACATACTCGTAAGTCTAGTTATCATTAAATTCTACTACCTGGGGGGTGGGGGGGGGGGCATTCCTCCGGAGGCTGCCATGTCTGCAACTTCGTTGACAGCAGATGACTTTAAAACTGTAACAAAAAACACAAAAACACTTGAAATTATATTATGATATAAAATATAACAAGATAGTATGCTCAACTTGACTGTTATATGATAAAAAGAAGACTAAGGTAGGTTGCCAGCACAAGTTGAAGTGTCAATTCCGAGCTTAAATGCTAATCACAACGTTAAACACTAGTAACTAACTGAATGCTAATCTCTAGTTAGCATGCGCCCAACCAATATTAAATGCTATTCACTAACCGAATGCTAATCACAAGTTATCTTAAAAGCTAATAGGACAAAAACATACTTCGAGTATCTATCCGATACAATATTGAAGGCTATTCCATAACTGAATGCTAATTGCTAGTTATCTTAAATGCTAATTGTCGGAAAGCATAGTTCTTGTATTTCTCCCATACAAGATTGAAAGCTATTCACGAACTAAATACTAATCAGTAGTTAGCTTCAATGCTAATTGTGTGTAAACATATTACTAGTCTCCATCAGATATAATATTAAATGCTATTCAGAATCTGAATGCTAATATGTAGTTATCTTAAATTCTAATTAAGTAAACATATTTCTAGTATCTCTCTGATACAATATTATGACTAACACGCCTCATTAATTCACACTTTACTCAATGTTTACAATATATGTACACATGAAGAGGTTGTGCTTGGGTAAGCTTTACGAGGAGCAACAGTCACTCCTGTAAATTCCTTGCAAGACTCTAAACGGGACATGTAACAGTTGGTAAAAAAATTAAAAGAAATAACAACTTAAGACTACAAAACGAAGCAGCTCTGTAACCATAGAAACACAAACAATATATGGCTCTTCAGGAGTCAAAATAGGTACATTATTGCAAACAAAACAACTACTGGGGAAGGACTACTCATATCTGTTTATTAGGGTGGCCAGCAAATTTATAGGGGTGGCTGTAGCCAACACAATCTCCATTAAAAATAATGATGTCGAACTTATACGGCACCCTTGCTACCGTTTTTCAGGTTGCCCATCGCTCACACTATCCAACTCCTACCTCATCCGTCTGAGCTTTTCTCCCTCCTGGACCTTTTATTCATCGTAACCCTTCAACATATCACTCGTTCCCGACCTCTCTTTTAACACCCGCTTCCCCATCAGGTGAGTAATGTCAGCGCCTCCCTCGTCTCCATCGGCAAACATTTCAAAGCCACCTCACATCACCTCATTGGTCCTGTAAACACTTTCCTTTTTCACTGCCTTTCCTTTTTTTTTTTTTTTTGCTCTTTCCAAAGGACTGCTATCCATCCTGCTGTCTGGTTTAAGCCTCAAGACTACTTTTTACTCTTTCCCCTAAAGGGCAGATGGATTTCTTTCCGTGAGCCTGAAGAACAAGAAAGATGAGCGGAATTCCAAACCCCTAAAGAGGGATCAAGAAGATGGGACAAGAGAAATCAGGGTTTCATTGAGAGTAGCACAACATTGTGCTTTTTGTCGGTTAACAGACACGGGGAACTTCAGTGTAGTAAAGAAAGTCCCAAGAAACTGCTTTAATGATAGAGATCAGGAAGGAACTTTAGGGGGAGCATGAGATTTTGATAAGGTTCATGCAGGTAATCGAAAATTAGAATTAATGTGTTTTTATTGCAAATTGCAACGTTGCCTCTTTTCAAATGAAGACCTAATTGATTAGAACTAAGTACTTGGCTGGAAAAAATAGAATACAACCTTAGATGCCAATGAACATTTTGTGTGTTTGAATCTGAAAAAAAAACAAATAAATAACCTATCACAATTCAAGAAAACAAAAATTATTCGACAGGAATATGGTGAGTTTATTGTTTCTCAAAAACTGCTTCAAAAAATTATGTTTATGCTTTACTGACTTATTCAATGTTCCAATTATGTCATATAAACTATTTACTTATTTACAGCTTAGTTAGTTTTCTTGTTAGCATAATATTGCTACAATTGTCCCAAAAGTGGCTATAAATAAATAAATAAATAAATAAACGCGTATGGGTAGGTCTGAAGCTAAAGAACATTTTGAGTGGTTGAAAGTGATAAAAATATTGTGAAAAGACTTCAAGAAAAGAGCCATTTTGCAGCTGGGATAAAAAAAAAAAAATGCCTATGGGTTAAATGGGAGTCTGCACACATATACAACAATTTATGGTGCCTCTTACTCCAAGTGAATTTCAGCTGTTCGAGCATGCTTATCTCTCTCTTTTTTTTTTTTTTTTGTAGAAGCCTGAAATTTCTGTGCCACTGAATGTGGTGTGTTAGGTATGCGTGTGTGTGTGTGTGTGCATGTGTGTGTGCATTTATTTGTGAACAGTCTGAGAGAGCCTGCTCAATTTCACATACAGAATACAATGATGTGTCAACCAATTGCAAGCCGCAGTACTAAACAAAGTCCAGGAATCGGACACACTCATAAAGCATCTGAAACTTCGTTATAGTCAACTAGTGGCAGGAAACTTGCAGATTCGAAAAGAGAAGGGTCAAGCAGGATTTATTGGTTTTTGAATGTCTACTTGATTCCATCTCCAGCCTTCTGTGTGGAGTTTGCATGTTCTCCCTGTGCCTGCATGGGTCCTCTGTGTTTTCTTGGACTGAATTGCCTTTAAGTGTGTTTGTGAGTTGATTGGCCGTTCGTCTGAGTGTCCTCTGCGATTGGTTGGCAACCAGTTCAGTTAGGGGCTCAGGCTCAGGGCGGAGGAGACTCGGGGAGACTTAGCAGTCGCTCACTGTATGTTGTGTGTTGTAAAATAGAATAAAGTTTGAAAAAAGAGACACATGTCTGTTCAGCCTCTGTAATACAGTTAGGAAATCACTGCATGGGAAAGAAAGGCAAGCAAGGTTTTTATTAAACACTTTGCTTACACTTTATGTATGTTCAACGTCCGGCCTGGGGCCAATCTTACCTTGCGGAATTTACAAATCATTCCAGACCCCATTAACTCGTTTAAACCCAAAGATGTCTTTTTACGTTTTTTTTTAAAGACATTTAATACCAGTAAGTTATGTTTTTTAATTTTTTTCAAAGCATTTTGCTAAAAGAGGCTCTAAAAATGACTGGTAGTAAGTAATTGATTTCTTTGGATTATTAAGTACCAAAGTATTCAGCTATTAAGCTATTGAAGTACTTAAGTAAAAATTACTTTCGGTACAAACGCACCATAGTAATAGATTACTGTAGGTAAAACCAATCAATTACTTAAGTAATTAATTAGATGATTGATTAGTACCATACATTTTAGACACTCCTTTAGCCAAACTTTAAAAAAATATATGAATTGATTTTTTTAACTTCTTTTTAGATAACTGGATGTCTGGACTGTTAAAAAGAAAAAGTAAAAATAACCGTGAAAAACAAGGGTACACTGTATGAGTATTTTGCACTGAATATCTCTGTCACCTGATGGCACAAAACATGAATATTTTCTAAGGTAAACTAATCAGATGGTGCTGAAAGCTCCTGGAGGCTGTGAAGGTCACAAGCTCCACCCCTGCTCGCTCGCCAGTTGTCTGTCTGCCCAATCCAGTGGAGCAGGCAAGGCTTGGGTTTAATTTTTTATTTATTTATTTTTTTTAGGACAAGGGCCAAAGAATAGCGCAATTGATGATGCGCCCAACCTGGACAACAACATGAGAGCGGCGGCCTTCTCGCAGTCAAGGAGGCTGACAGCCAGGTACGAAAAGGAGAGTTGAGGTGTGAAGTTGTCAGCGGAGGAGAAGTGGACGAGAGGAGGGGTGGAGGAGACGGTGCTCAGAAGGTGAGCCAATCTTCCTGCTCACTTGACCCCTCCAATTACCACAGTGACGGTTAATTAGCGCAGAGGTAAGCTCTGGTAATTACCACATTGTGTCTCGGACAAAAGGCTATGCACGCGCGCACAAACACGTTGCTATGGATACCCTCCCCATCCTATCTATCGCTGCGCTGGAGGAGAGAAGATAGAAATAGATAAAAAGAGTTGGGGGGGAATAACAAGGAGTGGAGACAGAGAGAAGGCAAACAAAAGCGCTACAAAGGCAAAGCAAGAAGTAACGACGTTTTGTTCAGAGAGGGCGCTTGGCGCCGTGTCAACTGCGTTAACAACTAACTGTCGAGGAATGACAGTTGAAAAGGCAGTCATCAGGTGCATTAGTGAGAAAAATGCTACAATCCCGGCTTCTGCTTGCCGGAGCAGAGCACATGTTTGCAACAAGTACAACATGCGTTTGCACAACTCAGAAAGTAGCCTAAGTTCTTGTATATGCCTGGAAATAGACCTTGACCAATCACATTAACCAACGGAAGCAGTGGCACGCCCCCTGCTCTCCAAAATATACAAAATAAGCGCCAAACCCAATGAGGCTACTGAAGCCTCGTGACACCCTTGACTGATGCTTACCTAATATAAACCAATTGAGCACTGTAGTGATAACCGTGACCATTGGATGGCAGTGTTTCCACACTTACAACACAACAATTCCCTTCATCAATTCTAACTGAAGAATGGAAGTCAATCTTTCATATGGCAGCACCCGTATTTACATAGACTTTGCACACAATTTTCCGTCGGCCTTGAAAGATGAGTGAAAATGCTAATCATACTAGCCCTCTAGAGGTTTCCTTTTCCGATAAAGCTTGGCACTAAAAGAGTTAGGATACACAGAAAGTTGGTTGATGCACCATTTTTTTTCTTATTTAAAACTTTTTAACTGCCTATGTCCAGTAACGTCCTATCAGCAACAGACTATACATGCCTGCATGTTTAGCACCAACATATTTTCAATATAATACCAACAGATGCAGAGTAAAATACCCGTTTAACTAATCAGTCCAAAATGTATGTTATATTTTTTTATCCTGCCATTTTTTTGTCAATTTCTTCAACATTTCTACATCGATTCAAACCGTTCCAACTTCACCATGTTTCAAAAAATCACGTTTCCCAGAAATTGTTTTCTTGTGCCTACAGTTTTCCCACAAGTCAACATTTCTTACCCGAAAAATCCCCATTCATTCCCAATGGGGCAATATATTTGACAAACACACCTAAAATTGATTTGATTTGCCCTCTGACAGAACTACAACTACAATGTGGCCCACAATAAAAATGAGTTAGACATCCCTGCTTTAGTGTTTACCTCCTATCAGCTCTGATCAATTTTCAACATTCAATGAAAAATCCATAATTTTCACCCCAAATTTGCACTTTTCACCAATATCTAATTCCACCATTCCTTGGCCATTTCAACTATTCACCTTCTAAATTCTTGTTTTTTTAATTTGATAAATTTACTTTTCCAAATAGTTGACATACCCACAAAAATCCCCTTTAATTTCTTCGGACATATTCAACATTTCAGATCAAATTACTTTGAACTTTTGGATCAATATACAACATTCCAACTCTTCATCTCATCCTTGAAAATATTTTTTGTATTTTTTTTTGTTTTCTCCCCTTCTAATTCCCACATTATTTGGCTAAAATCACATTCTAATTTTATTCTATTTTTTTCTAATTTTAAAGTGTTAAACTCATAGTGTAGTATCCCCAAATTTCTAAACAAGCGGAAAAAAAAATCTGACTTTAATTTCTAGAACCTGTTATTTCACAATTTTTGACCAATTCTTACTTTCCAAATAATTTAAAATTGTTCGTCTCGTCTTTACCACTTTATTTTTTTATTTAAAAAAAAATAAAAACAATACCAATAATATATATGTAATAAACTGTTCGGATCATCCCTACTACAATTGTTTCCCCCAAATATGTAAATAAAAACCAAAAAGAAGATTTTTTTTACTCCACAAGTTTCCACAATGTTGAATATCATTACATGTAATTCAAAATCATTTTATTGTACTCCATGATTCCAGCGCATTCATCATTCCAAAATGCTCCTATAATTTTTCATTCAGCTTTCTCCATCCACAGAAATTGCTTCATCTTGTTGGTAAATGGGTTTTTCCTTCATTTTGACATAAAATTAGTCCCAAATTTGCCAAATCTTGCTTTAATTTGACATCACACACATTTGTTTTTCTAATCAAATCCCTTATTAAAGAGATAGTCTACTTATTGCAATGCCATAGAAAACATTTCTGTCAAAAATGATAATAAAAAAATCATGGTTTGCTATAGCACTGGAATGACTCAACTGGTGGAGACATATTCCTTCTGTGCCTCTGATTTGAATTCTGATGCTGCATTTAAAAAAGCACCACACACAATCAACAAAGCAGGGAAAAGGCATTCAAAAAAAAAATCCTTTCAAATGCACCTCCTTGCTGTATTGTGTGATTCAAAAAGACACACAAACATGCCGCTAGTTCAGATGATGTGTTACGTAAGCTGTCGACAAGCATACATCTCAGATGCAGGGGGACATTGTGGGGGGCCTCTTCATCAGCCGAGGCATGTTGGGGTTAAAAGACATGACCCCGGGGGTCGCAATCACCACATGGCATACATCAAGCTTGAAATGCTCGAAAACTGGGGGGAAAAAATGCCCTGACCCCAAATGTTTTCATACTGGGACATTCCTGCCTAACATAAGAGCATCGCATCAAGTGAGGTCGCTCCTTTTTAGCTCCGGGGTGGACGCACCCAGACGCTCTGCTCTTCATCGGCTTGATGGCGTCACCAAGTGTTCAAAATGCACATTACACATTGTTTGACTGCTAACACTGCATACCATTGATTTTCCAACTTTTCAAACCAACTACCACCTAAAATAAAAGCCTTTACTGTCCAAAAGCCCCATAATAACTAACATTACTATAGCAAAGCAGTAGTATAAAAAATAAGGCATACATGTTATTCATTGAAGTGAACTGTAGGATTTAATGTCATCTAGCGGTGAACTAAAAAAATGCATAGATTTTGAAAAGAAGTGAAATATGTCAGCCACTTGTTAGGCACGGCGAGACCTATGTAATATAATTACTAGACCTACAATTATGTACTAGAAAATACGTTGGTGTGATGGAACTTTTTTTCATAATTATTGATAGTTTTACTTTTTCGAATAATTCGGTTTGCCACTTATGTCACTACACCTTACGTTGCAATATTTACCTTTTAAAAGCATGTACAATAAACCCTAATTTGTTATTGTGAAGCAACATCACCTTCGTCTAAAAAATTGAAAATTGAAAAAGCAAAACGCTCTCTTACATGACAAAAAAATCGAAATTTCTCAAAACTGTTGACAAGTAAAAGCAAATATTAATTTTGTTCATGTTTTCCCAAAAATCAACTTACTCTTAGTAACTTACTCGAATATTTTCCGACCATTTGTTTGTCCTGCATGCCATTGAATTAGAAAATGATCATGTTTGCTCACACCTTTATGAACACAGAGCTGTGCATTAAGGTTGGTCCCAGATGCGTCCATTAAGCAAGGCCAGTCGCTTGTCCAATTAAGCCCACGATATGCTTTTGACATTTTATTAAACTTTGAAAGCATCAATGTTTTTAAAGGACAAGGAAAATAATCCTAATCATTTGAATCAGGTGTGTTTGAGGGCTAAAACAGGAAAACTTGAAGGACACCGACCCCCGAGGCCTGGAATTGCCCACCCCTGCTTTACGGCAATACTCATCTGCCCAAAAAAAAAAGTTTCAATGTCGCAATCAAGTGGCCGATACCGTGCTAAATACTGTGCGGTCAGTGCTGCACTATCTTAGCGTGGCACAGTAACGCCAGTTCAATAGCTGTTAAAAAAGGAAGCAAATGTTGCACTTACCAATTGTCCCAAGTTCTCCCTTCCGCCATTCTCCAAGCCAGGTGAGTGCTCTTGCTTGGCTCCGTTTTTGTATTGAAAGCTCAGCTGGCCGTGTTGGGTAGCTCCGGGTGACCTCAAAGCAGCAGCCATGATTCATTCCTGAACCCTGTGTGAGACGTTGAACGTTCCCGAAGCTGATTGGCTGAGTTCCATTTTTTTTTTTAACTTCTAGCGTCACGCGTAATTACGAGCCACGCCCGTCAGGTGAACTCCATTGACCACAATACAAAACCGTCCGCTCTTCGCGCTCCATCTGAACGCGGCACGGACTACAAATCAAGTAAAACTTATCTGTCATTAGTTTTTACAGCAATTGAACTGTTTCTAGTTGTCTAAGCAGTTGCCTGCAAACCATAGCTTGAGAATCAAGGCTGGACACAGTAGTTTTATGTCATCAATCCAAACTACGTCAACATTAGAACATACAGAAAAAAAAAACACTAACAGCTTTTAAAGTGCAAGCATAAGCAAACCAGATGCTAATTTGTTAGCTGCATAATTGAAAGAGGTCACATAATTCAAGTCAAGGTTCACTTTAACTTTATAAATGTATGTATTTAATATTTTCCTGATGAAATGTAATTAAACGTGCTAGAATTACTAGTCCATCAAGTTTCCTTTATTAGCAGTTTTATTATCGATACATAAAGATACCATTCCAGTACACACGCCTTTTGTGTTTCACATGGAGTTGAGAATTTGCACATCTGTACAATACTACTTCAACCAGAATGTAAACAATAAATAGACTTAAGGGAAAACAAAATGTTTAGTGTTTAAAGTATTTCAGAACTAGGCGCAGCAAGAATGAAAATGGGTCTAGAGGGGAGCAAGTTGTAAAAGTCCCCGAGTGTTGTTCAGTCTTTGTGGAATTTCGAAATTGTTCTCTTGATCTTAAAATAAAGTGAATCATCCTTCATTTCTTAAAATGATACTTGAACTGAAAAGCCGGATAAGTAAACAGATGAAAGCCCAGAGAATAAGATAAGGCAAGCAAGCTCGCGTTGTATTTACAGTCATCTATTTACATTGTCAGACGTAGAGGCGGACTTTGTCTCCCCCTAGTGCCTCCAGCTAGTTTCACAATTTCAGCATCATGCTTTTTAAAACCCCGTTGGAGCAGCAGCCAACTAAAACTCATCGCAACAGGTTGGACCGACACCTTGTGCACCAAAAATACTTCCTCTGGACAGTAAACAAATGATCACAACTTATAACAATCTTAAATATCAAAACAAAAATCAACAGAAACTACAGTGACGTACGTAAATATAAAGTTGTTGAGGAATTTCGCTGCAGGGTGAACCTTGGCTACGCAGAGCCAGGCTCGCTTAGAGCAGACCACCTCGAGGCCGGTTGGGCCAAAGAAGGAATTGTATTTTTTTTTAAATGTATGCTTCATACCTAATGCCTGGTCAGGTTACTTTCTTAGCTAATACGACTAAAACAAGAACGAATCATGAATATAAATTTGAATTAAAAAGTTCTAAGAACCATTGGGTAAGCTCACTCTATACAGTGAGGTGAATTAAAGACAGCAATTTTGTCAACCTCCCTCAAAAAAAAAAAAAAAAAAAAAAAGGCCAAAACTAAACCTAGACAGCATTTGGTGCTTCTTGTTGTGTTTGTGTGTTCATGTGGCGACCAAACATAGGAAGGGATGCTGTCAGACTGTGGGCTTCAAGAGCCGTGGACACAGGTGGAGGCCCTCACGGAGGCGTCTCTGCACTGGTAGTGGTCTTCTTCTTTGGTACCTTCTTTACCGTCTTGCTTTGTGTCTTCCCAAGGGGGGAGCAGGACGGCAAAGACGGGAACAAAGAAAAAAATAAAAAAGAGCTGCTTAAGTTACGCTCAATTCAGAGTACTGTTAACACATTTAAAACTTGTACAGGATTTTATCCGATCCTTTGATTAGAAAGTAGACAATTTCACCCAGATGGTGACAACAAGTCAAAGTTCAACATGGCATGACCATTTAGTTATCACACTAGCATGAGTGTGCCATTCCTTAGCTAAAATACTGCAAGAATGATGTAGTAGAAAATGACCTAGAAATGATCAAAATTCTGCACAAATGTATGCAAAAGTCACTGTTCCTAAGTGAAGTAGAACTTTTACTTTTACGGCCTGTGATTAACTTAACCGGGAGTGTTTTACCTCCGTCTTTGCTGCAGGCTTCTTGACCGTCTTGGAGGTGGTAGTCCGCTTCGGGGCCTTTTCTACCGCATCCTCATCGGAATGTTCAGTTCTTGCATCTGATTGGTCTGAACTATGTTGTGACGATACCTCATCTGCAAGGGATGCGGAAGCCATAGAACGAGCTGTGGATTTGGACAGTAAAATTGTGAGTAAAACGTCTTTTTTGTTGTTGTTGTTTTTTGTTTTAAACATTTTAAGTGTGAGCGTGTTTGGGTATCAGGCTGATAACTGGCCTTATTTAAATGTATCAGCACATGTGATGCCAGCTGATAATTGTCCTGGCCTAAAAGACTAATTTGCAAATTTTCTACACACACATACATATACACACATAAATACATATACACAAGGAAGGGAAAACAAGAAATTGTCACCAAGTCGAGGTAGCCCTATTCTGTATCAACAAAATAGTCTCATAGTTGTATATTTGACAAGAGTTCAATGAGAAGTACACAGATGCATATAATTGGACATGTGGTCTTACTCTGTCGTGCAGTGGTGCTCTTGGCCCGGGGCAGCGTGCTAGCCCCCGAGCTCATGTCATCCACTGAGTCTCGTCTAATGCGGCCATCTGAAGAGTGCAGAGACAGCTCGTCCTCGGCGTTGATGAGTGTCAGGTCCTGCATGCTGAAACTGCGCAGCTTGTCCGACAGCACACCCTGTCCCTGCACAGCAATCAAAACAGGTCTGTGACAATTCTGGACCGCGCGAGGTGGGCGAGGCTGGCTCATTTGGCAGTTCTGTACAGTATATAGGCAGATGCTAAGGGCGCTGAACACTAGGGGGCGGCAAACCTCAGGTGAAAAGTCACCTCCACTATCGTTCAAACGTCAACAGTATTCTCTAATTTGAAGTTCAAAAAAGGGTTAAAATGTTAAATTATTATAAAAGTGAAGTGGAACAAGGTGTTAATTAGAAAAACAAAGTTCCCAGGCAGAAGCGGCTGAAGCAGAGGATCAAATGGCAGTTCTTAATTCAGAATTCTGGTAGTTGCACTTTAATAGTACAGTATATGGAAAAAACAAAAATTCGATTATTGAGTAAAATGAGTTAAAACAACGTTGTGTGTGTATAAAAAAATAGAATCGAAAGGCAATAAGAATGTAAATACACTAATTATGGTTAAAATAAAAGGTTGAAACAACCAACAGCCTCATTGGGTCTGGAGAAAAGTAAAATGTACAAAGAACAAAGTTAGAAATGTGTTTTTTTTTTCTTTCTGGTGTTATTTTAGTCCTCACTCAAGGTGCATGTACTAATTGCAACTCTTTGTCAGTGACTAATGTAAGGATTGACACGTCTTGATAAAGTATCAAACTATGGGAATGTTCAAATAGAAAGAAAAAAGACAAAAATGAATTGATCACTCAATAAAATCCAGAATCCAATATTGTCTCTAGGCAAACAAACTTTTGTCAAGTGAAGAAGTTAGTTACCCATATTTACAATTATATAACTAACCGTGAAAATGAAAATGCTAACAAGTTAAAATGTTGGGCAGTTCCCATTTAAAATGACTACAGGTGAAAATATCAATTATATATTGCATGTACTGTTTGGAGGTAGTGCAAATTGGCATTGGTATGACCTCGGGGAAATGTATGAACATGTCAAAATTACCCAAACTATATAAATGCACAGGCAAAGAGGGGGGGAAAAAAGACGAGGGACAATAAAAAAGATGATGTTGTTGCTCTTTTTGGTATGTGCAATTAGATGTTGCAACTAATGATGTATAAATGAAGCCATTTGTGATATGTTTTTCCTCCTGGCACTGGCACTCTTGGTTAAAAGATGTAGTGCAAATTGTGATACATTTATATTGCACTCGCCTTTATTTGTATACCAAGAGCACCATCTAGAGAAGTAAAATAAAAATCCCAAGTGGTTCATTAGGCTTCATTTTCATTCTCATCACAAGTTGCTACAGCATGTAACTCACACCATTTTTTTTTTTTAACAAAATGGAGGCGGGGAGGGGGAAAATGAAATCTCACCAAAGGTGCCACAATGGCCTGTCCTGAAATAGGGAGTTACTCTTCAATCACCTTGTATACAGTAGCTACAGGGATGTGAAAAAGTAATTGCCACCTTTCTGATTTGGGATTTTCTTTTTTTTTTTTGTCTTGAAACATCATACGTGGCAAAGCAGCCTCACCTTGGTGGCTGCAGTGACTGCAGCGTTAGCAGCCAGGTTGAGACCCCTCTTTCCAAACCTCATCATGGTCTCATAACTCCTGTCTTTGGCTTGTGCAATGTAATCGTCTATCTCCTGCGGCACATGGCAAAGTTGAATAACCCATGAGGCAAAAATGTAAACAAACAGAGCCAATTATAAAAACGTGTTGAATTCCAACACCATCCAAGTACGTGTTTCTACCTTCTCCTTGTTGGACAAGGTTGGGTGGACAAACTTGCGATAGAGAACACTGGAGCCCTTGGTGTACGGGGACAGGAGCCAGATCACAAAAGCGATCTTCAACTCAAAGTAAAAAGGAAACCTGCGCAATGAAGAGAAAACGAAGCTTGAACGCTCAGTCGCTGTGTGCTCATTTTATAAAAAGAATAGTGACAGTGTTAAAAATACCCAGCATGCGTGGCACTGGAAACGCATGAATACATCAATTGATCTTATATAAGCGCTCATTTATTCAAAGCGCGGTGAGAGTGATGATCTGACCAATCATGTGAAGCTTTTAACTCACCACGAAAGGAACAAGTCTGTGGCCGTCTCCGCCGTGGAGAACAAGGCAAATACTATCCAGTACATCATCCACTTCACCTGAAACGAAGAACGTGAACGGGGAAAAATAAATAATAATAAGCACCTGAACGCTCACAGCATTTTGTGAGTCACGTGTCAAGGCGCGTGGCGTTTAACAAGATGTGCTTATGCTAAATGCTACATATGTGAGTCATGCCAATGCACATCAGTATGCTTGACTTCATTTCCCAGAGATACAAAAGAAATGTAGGGCATCACTCCATGAATTGGAGTCACTTCAGCGTTAAGATTTACTTCAAACAACAGACCTCAATCGAGCATTCACGCTTTAAAAAAAAATGTTGATTCCAATGACACCCAACAGAAATCAAAACAATTCTAAAAATGGTGTGCCCCCCCACACACACATGCACACACAGTCTCTTCCTTCTGTTGCCGTCTGGTTGAGTAGCGAAACAGTGAGGGAGTGGTTGCTATGGTAACCTTTCAGGAAGGAGATTGTTCTCTTTTGCTGCTCCTGCTCCTCCCCCTCATGCACCTCCTTGCTCTCATCCGTTGCAGGGATGAGGTAAGCAGGGAGGGCCCTGTTTCTTTAAGACTCAGACCTGTATCGGGGGGGTTGTTGGTTTTTTGTTATTGTTTATTATTTTCTTAACTAACAATGAACATCTATAGATACAATGGGAAAAGAAAGGGGACACATTCCTATAAAAAAACGGATTTTTATAACAATAATATATAATTGATATATTATTCTATAATGATTTAAAAATGCATCAATCGTGATGCCTAAAATAAAGTATTAAATCATTTTAAATGCCTCCTGAGAGCCAGCATATTCTTTAGGTCCACTATTGTATCCCTATTGTCTTTGAGAATTTTCATCATGTAAACTAATTTTATTTTTAATGAATGTATAAATGACACTCGTGGCCAATTATATGCCAATCGAGCACTGTTGTAATGTAGTTATATGTACATATATATTTATATGCAAACTGTTAGTTTGCCATCGAAAAACACATGTTCACTGTTTTTGATCATGTATTATATGTATTAATTATATATATTATATATTTATATATTTAAAAAAATATTTGTGTCAAAGTGTATATGTGCAAGGATTTTTCTCCTGTTGTCCAAAAGTTTTGTGTCACTTAAATGACCTATTTTCAAACAATAATTACTAAAGAACGGAATAAGGTAGAATTTTACTTTCTTTTTCAAAGTAAAGAATTGAATCCAATCTTTCAAAAGGTACCACCAATATCTACATAATCATACAATAGAATAAACTGTAGACTTTGAAAGATGCGTCAAATTGCTCAAAATCAGCTGGCACTCTGGGTTGCCTTTTCAAATACCGCTTGGCACTGAAAGAGTTATATATTTTTTTTTTTTTACAGAATATTCTAGGGCTATACTTAAGGTATCAAAAAAATAAATAAAAACACCTCAGGACCACTTATAGCCCTTCAACCATTCACCAAATAACGGATATTCGCCAGTTATTTTAATGTTTGACCTTTAAATATTTACAGTCGTTGTATACAAGTAATACAGATGCCATTATTTATTACATTTAAACCAATACCATATCCTTGTATCCTTAAATAAATATCTTGAAATTTGTGAAGAGACCAATATGAAGACCTGTCTTTCACTACACTTAGGAGATAGTAGAGTTGAAGCATGAGCCTCTAGGTTATCAATATCTCATGCAATATAAAACTCTTCATAAATCAATGGTCAAAAGGCTCTGCACAAGTTGAAGGGGAAAAAAAAAAATTCCTCAGGCAGTTTGTTCAAAACTGCTTACAAACGGACCAACACAAGTCATTACGAACTCATCAACGGAGGTAAATACAGTTGACAGCCACCTGGGGCCAAACATCCCAAATGTGGAACACCAGAGAGGGGTCAAAAATGATGCGCTTGGATTTTGTAACCAGCGGGAATACTCACATATTCCTTCACATTCTTCGTTTTGACAGCCTTGTATGACGCGTACGCTGGGTAAAGCGTCCCGAATGCGAGGCTGGGAAGAAAAAAAGGCTGGGTTAGAGGAGATAATATAAGAGAACAGAAGCTTTTGTTTACTGATACATAAACAAATGACTTCCTGCTAAAAAGGCAGGTAAGCCATATTTTATCTTGGAGCTTTGTATATTATCAACCTCTTTGTGCTGAAGAGATGGGCAGTGGTTTGTCAAAACACGCAAACCTGATACACGGAGCCAGGAAATGAGATAAGAACACTGCCATGGGTGACTCATTGTGTGATTGGGGGCTTTATTGCAAGTGCACATTCATCCTTGTGGTGATCCGTGTTGATGAGACAGAAGCAGCGACTTGGCAGTATAGAATGACCGGAGAAACTACAACTCCACTACTTGGTAAATGGAGGTTAAAACCATATATTTAGATTCAGATTCACTTTATTGTCACTTATATGCACTCAAGTGCATACATGTGAAAAACCTTTTGCTGAGAAGCTCCAATAAAAATACATGATACTTTTTTTTTTTTTTTAAAGATAAAGTAAGATAAAAAACAAAGTAAAATTCTAAGAAACAGTACCCATTAGGGAACATTCAGGGGAAATTGTGTTACTGCACATTTAAAGTTGTTGCACGTCTCATAGTGCCATGCTGAGCAGATACCGTATAGGGAACATAAATGGGTATGTTTCTTATTACAGTGCTTATCAAAGAGATGCATGTGTACTCCTGACAGGTACGCGAACGGAATTCAGGAGGTAGGTGACATTTTACCAGGGTTTCTTCAAGAATCAGCAAATCTATTTTAATGCTGTGACAGAAACATTTTTGTTTACAAATTTGAGAGCAAATTAATTGGAACATGAAGTAATGCATTACTAAATTGTATTACAGTGGCACATTTGCAAAACGTTAGATGCCTTTACTCTGTTAAGTTGTATGTATGCACATTGGCGACGCAATTTTCCAGGAGACGAGCCAGAAATGAAAGTAGAGAAGAGTATTAAGGCGTGTGAGAAAAAAAAGGTTGGTAGGAGTCTCAGGATTTATATGGATGTGCATTGTCATTAGAGATGTAATTTTCCAGCAGACGAGCTACAAATAAATATGTAAGAGGATTGTGACCAGTGAAAAAAATAAAAACAAAAAAAAAGACAGGATTCACACTTTTATCTTAGAATTCTCACTTTCAAACTAAAAGCAAACTAATTGGAACATAAAGAAAAATTGTGTTTTAGTGACACATTTGCAAAATGTAACATTCTTCTATTAAATTAGGTTTTACACGGATGCACGTTGTCAGTGACGGAATCAGTGACGGAATTTTTCAGCTGACAAGCCATAAATAGAAGTCACATAAAGGATGAAGGTCAATTGTTTGTCCTTTTCTTGTATGGTCGCTGAAAGAGAAAAAAAATATGACTATTCTTCCTGTCAGTTGGCAATGGAGAAGAAAGATAGGCTGGATTCTCACTTTAAATTCTCCCTTAAGGTATTAGCAATTTCTTTTTCAAATTAAGAGCAAGTTGATTAGAACATGAAGCAAATTAATACTAAATTGTGTTTAAGTAAAGTGAAATGTTGTCCGCCTTTTTTTTTGGTGCATTGTTATTGACGACAATCCAGAAATAAAAGGTGATGTAACACAATTTATCTTCTGGAGCTGCTGAACAAAATGCACCTAGAGATGCAAGTACAAATGTAGTTACCGAGTTTAATAAATTTGACACGCATGGCATAGCACTACGGTTTAAGTCCCTTTATGTTCAAACAACAAAATCGGGGATAACATAATATTTTGATATATTGAAAAAGATTGAGAAGCACTCCTGATTCTTCTGGCTATTTCTCTTAGGGAAAATGTGGAAAATTGTTTTTTTCGCCATTTTGCTTACAAGGTTATTGAGGTTTTGTACAACAGATGAAAAAAATAAACCTCTCCTCGACTTAAACATTGAAGAGATTAGAGACACTATTGACGCCCATTCTTGCTCCTCAGCTGTTGTGATCGATAATGCGTCTTTTGCCGGGGGTTAGAAGTTGCTCTTCCGACCCAATACGTGCGAACTCAGTCACATCCATGGCGCAAGGATATCGAACACGGCAGATGCCCCACCTCTCCATCAAAACCATGTGTTCTTCTAGAGGCTTTCCACCTCAGGTGCAGCATTGTGCAAGAGCCAGATGCACCCTGTCAGAAAGTAAACAGTTTGCAAGCTCTGCTTATGCAATCAGAGGAACATCATTCAAATTTGCCAGTTTAGTGGTTTAACCTAACACCTTACGAGACTGCATAATGCTGAGGAGCAATGCAGCAGTGGTGAAAGGTGCTGACTTTAGTCGAGTCATCCTCTGTCTTCTCTATAGAGCGGCCGAAAATCTTGAAATCACCATGTAACGCTCCGCCATCACAATCTTGTGTTTGAAATATGCTTTTATCAGCTGAGCTGCTGCAGGGGGGCAAATGTTTACTTGCCTTGTCATCATAATAAAACAACCCCTTACGTCATATGGCGATGGGAGTTATGTTTAAATCCACACTTCGTAAGTTCACAATACAATTATTGCAGCAGCAGCAGCTTATGTCTTATAAAATGGTTTTATATGGGCAAAGAGCAAATATCTGTCAGGTGGTAACGTTACTGGCTAGCTGTTAGCATACAGCGATTGCTAGCTTACAACGCGTCATGTTAATTAATTAGCGGGTGACATAAGCGACGACATTTAGCGTAATTGATACAAAAGGTACTTTAAAGCGGTTATTCCTGCGTGGCTGAGTAGGAGCGGGGTAGAAGAGTTGTCGGTGGCGGGGGGGCAGCTTCGTCATTTGGCGAGGCGGGCAGCTGATGAATGGAGTCGCCCGCCGATCACTTTTGGCTAACTGGAGCAGCAGGACAAAAACAGAGGCGCTACTCACACGACCATCCTCGAGATCATCCACGACACCATCTTTCGGGACCTCCGGATGCTAGCCTTCTCCGCCTAGGAAGTTGAAATGGTGACTAGCTAGCGGGCTAAGGGCGCCCCCATAACATGTTGTGGTGATGGCTGGGAGGGGGGTGGGAGTCGGTCGACCGTCAGGTGCGGGGAAGAGGCGGCCGAGGATGTGCTGCAGTCTCTGGCTTGAAGCTGCTTTGAGTCTCGGTGAGGTTGTTGGACGTGTGAGTGCGTCTTAAAGGGGCCGCACCAATTTTTTGCGGACCCTCCCATTCTGTCACACGGACAGAACCCGCCAACGCTTTAATAGATCCTAATGAAATGTTTGATTTCTGTTACCTCTATGAGAGGTGTCGAAACTATTTTTTTTTTAAATCAAGGACGCAAGGGCCACTTTGATTAATTTATTAAACCCCTGGCTGAATGTTTCTACAGATGCCTGACAAATTTCTCGCTCTCATTAGCAAGCATGTACAAATTATGCCATTTTGCTTCCCGTGGATATTATTTAGGAAATTTCATTTTTAGGACATGCTATGGTCCACTTAAAGGGACAATGTGTAATATTTAGACCGTTTTTCATTCGAATTGAATAAATGTGATTATAAATTTCAAATATTTGCAAATAAATATGTTCTTAATGCCCTTAATGTTCTTAATATGTTTTGAATATAATTGTAGGCCTAGTTTTCATTCACATGGGGGTTGTGGAGTGCCACCGTATGAAAATCTAACACATTGTCCCTTTAAAAGTACACAGTAGAGCATCCAGTGATGTCCTAACTGTGGCTCGATTAAAAAAAAAAGTTTAATTCTCAGCCACCAGGGGTCAGTATAATAGTCATCAAGAAACAAAGGAAGACTTTCACAACTTGTTGAGTCAGTAATATCCAGCAATTAAACAATTAAGTCATAACACCATAAAGTGTAACATTACAGTAGATTACAGTAATATTAATGCTTTTCAGGTGTCAAGCCTATTTTATTAAAAAATAAAAATAAACGGGCCTTCTATATTTTGTCTACTGTACGGCATTAAAAACAGTGAAAGAATGTGTGTCTTAAAAATTGTGGATTCTTTGTGCACCATACTTACCACCACAGGAACATTAAACAATTTGAAAATCTGAATGAATAACATCTTTTTATGTTTCTTACTCAGAGACAAACTTGAATTTATTCACTTTCATGAGTCAGTCAGGTGGCTACACTAAATCAATTGCGTAAAACAATAACCCAAATGTGTGTTAAAAAAAGAATGACCTAATACTGTACTGTCCTTTAGACCCAACATTTGTTTTATCCAAAACTAGCAAAATTGTGAGCTTGTCTCACACAAAATCAACAAATCGAATTGACAGATATGGCATCAATCCTTTTTTGACCCTGTTTGAGTAATTTTTAACCAATCCCTTTTAAATCTCATATATCCTACATAATGTTCTGATGCCATCCCTCATATTGGATTCAAATGACGTGATCGCATTTGAAAGCATTTTTGCTCTTTATTAAATCAATGGTGTTAACCGTATTTTAACATTTCTACTTGTTGATCTCTCAGAATGCCCGGCAGCAGTTTATGGGGAAACTGCATGCTCTATTTCACGGCCCACTTTCAGATCCTATTTTCTAGATAGAATCAGTTGAAATGCGGACAGCTGTAAAAGCATTTTTTTCATTTAGTGAGTACTATAAACTCGTTCAATCGGCCTTAATACCATTTTAAGGAGTCCAGGCGTTCAATACCAGGTATCTATGATATTAAGTGTTGGGTCTAAAAATAGATTGGTACTAAATCAGTTAACCTGCGTTTTAGTCAAATTTAGGATCACTATATAAATTGGTGCCACCAAAAGCCCCAAGTTGAAATGTTTAACTTCAACAAAATATTTCTTCTAAACATTCAATTGGGCTCCAAGTCGCAACTTTAGCTTTATTTTCGAGAAATACATGTTTATTGCTCAGCTAGCCAGCCACTGACATAGTAGCTTTATCAAAACACGCACACTGCCATTTTTCTTAACTTTATTGTGAAAAATCAAACAGACTGCTAAGATCAATATATAGATACAATGTTAATGGCCAGTAGTTCTGTTCAGCTGCAAATGTGATTTATAGAACAATGTTGTTGGAAATCTGCAGTTATTCAGCCTGTGAAACAAAGTAACCAAAAAAAAAAGTCTCTTCTATGAAATCCTCCTGATCATTACTCGTGCAATGATGAAGGGGTGTACAAAAGAAAAGACTCCTTGAAGTGAAAACTGAAAATATAAAACTTTGGTCTGCTTCCTTCACTGGCTGCTTCACAAATAATATTTTTCAGCCATTGAGGGTAGAAGCACCCAGTTTGAGAACTGCAAGAACACCAACAAAAATCTACAAAAACAGGTTAACCTTGCTTCTATTGAAATACATTGACGTCGTTAAAAACAAAACAAAAAAGACATGAGTCTGCACATATCAGTTTCTTATATGGTCGCTGAACATCTGCTTCGAAGGCACGTCAGCTTTTACCTCCCTTACGTGCACATCGTACATATACAATGGAAACGACAAAACAAACACGGTGACCTTAAATACAGAGTTAATCAAAACAAACAAACAAAAAAACTAGACAAGTTTGCGCGTACTGTGTGACAGCGATAAAGGACTTCCTTCATTGGCGCGCTGACAAGCACAAAACCAGGTTGAACCCTTCTCCCAAATTTACGTTTGATTACGTAATATCAAAGTTGTGTGTGTGTGTGTGTGTATAATGTATACGCGCATGTAGAACTCTTGGTGGAGTGGTCTAGTCATCACGGCACATGGATCAGCGACTACGGGCGGGCTAGTTTTGGATCATGGGACTTCAGTGTGCCGACGGCATCCTTTACTGCGTGATAAATGATGTTTTTCACCTGTATTAAAAAAAAAAAGTTATGGAAGAGATTAGAAAATGGCATCGATAGGGATTTTATATGTGTTTGACAAATTCCACAATGCAAAAAAACGTCAGTAGGGGGCAGTACTCTGCTACAAATGCCCTTCTATTACCTCTTTATGCTCTTAAATTTTTCAAAGGCAAGTACGTGGTTTTTACTGAAATGGACATTTTCAGCAGTTATTTTGTTTGATTAAATTGTACCCTGCATGCGTTTTTCATGCATAATTAGTATCAAAAGCAAATTTTTCCACATGCTGTAAACGGACAGATAATGATCAATCACAGCTCGCCTGTTTGTAATTTGGTCATGTGACATTCATAATCTGCCTTTTTAAACATAGTAATTCAACATGAAAAATTATTGTGTTATAAAATTAAGTATAGACTAAAACAACATTTTACTGATGAAAATGGCTATACATTAAGCATCTCTTTACTGTTAGTTTTATAATACAGTGGAATAGTGTGGTCTGATTTATATGAGTTGCTAGCTGCTGCTATTGAAATTTTTCAGAATGAAAATCTCTGTCCATGTGACCTGTGTAATATTAATTGGATGAATGTTATCGGATTTATTTTCCCTTAAAAATAAAAACCACAAGCATCATTTTGACAGCAAAGACAAATGCTAACAGAGAAAAAACATGCTGGAGCATTTTTTTGTTTGCGTTAAATAAGGTGCTTAGCAGGATTACACACACGGCAGCAAATCAAGTTCTACAAATCTTTATCTCCCAAAAAGACAGTTGCAAAATGGCTGGAGTATTTTTTTGCATAATCCTGCTAAAGCTTCACATAATTTGGTGCAGTTGCACAACCGTCGGCATGAAAAAGGGCCCTGCATTTGCCAAGCTTACCTGTAGCTTGTCTTCATGGTTCGTATGAGTGGTAGAAAGATGTCTGAACTCCTGGGTTAATCTGAAACAGTGCCTCACATGCTCTGGAGACACAAAGTCCTCAGCCGCCTTGATACAACTGTACAAGTTGTGCACCTGAGAATAGAACAACAAAAAATATTATATTAAAGATAAACAGGCAGGCGAGGATATATATATTTTTTTTTTTTACCTGGTGTGGCGCTCCAGCAGGGATAAAAACAGCATCGCCCAGAAACTGCACAATGGCCCAACCCTGCACACCGTATTCTTCATAGAGTCGGCGGCGCAGAACCTGGTCCAAATACCAGCTCTGGTCATGAATGGGGTCGTGGTCGAGAGGGTTCTCCTGACCTTGCTCCTCTCCGACCTTGACAGAAAAATACTCGCGTCAAAAGAGAAACTTGCCGGGATAGCAACGCCGCAGCCGATTTATTCAGGTAGGGGCATTTGGGCCAGTATCGGCTGCTAACCTTCCGGAGCAGTTCTCGGATCTTCTCTGCGTCCTTGGCTGCGTAGATGTGCCAAAGAGCTCCGGGTTTCTCATTTCCGTTGTATACTCGCCTCTTTGTCATTTCATCCACATCTCCCTCCTCAATAGTGGTCATGACCTCTGAAAGTTTAAACAAAACAACGCAATAACATCAGCAGTTTCTTACATCTGTGCTCTTTTATCTAGTTTTGCAAACCCATTTTGTGCTTGTGCCTGTTCACCGTTTAACTTTCACAAAATTACCTAGTTTTCATTTTCAGCAGCAATATGGTACACAATCTTCTTTTTATTTTTTCCCCACAGCATATACAGCCCCCACAAAATATTGGAAGGGCCCAAAAATACTGTGCTCTGTTTAAGAAGGTACTTGGCTAAAAAGAAAATATTTGTCAGGGGGGAAATAATATAATTGGAAAAGGTTCCGAACCTCTGTGTTAAACAACTCTGGATACAACCAGCTAACTTTCCATCGAAACATGTGACTGAGAGGTGTTTCTAGTTTCCTAAGAAAGTCTTTTAGCTTGATCACTTTAACCAGGGGTGCTCAACAAAACACCATGTTGTTTACATCAGAAGGTGCTCTTGGAGGAAAATATTATTTAAAATGTATTATCAAGTTGACTGTTGTCATGATCATGCTTCTAGTATGAACTTAAAATAAAAGTATGCCAGGAGATTACTGTTAACAGTATGATTTATTTTGAAGCATTGACTGGCCTTCTCACGTTTGGCTGTTTTACTATACAGGAGTAGATTGACAGGCAGCGGAACTTACCCATTTATGTTGTTGCACTTATAGCCCCACAAGCTACTTAAAAAAAATAAAATCTCAGCCCAATTCATTAACTGTCTAGTGCCCATCGTGCCTGGGTCATTTTACCCTTTGTTTAGCGACATCACTGCAAAAGAGGAGCTATTCATTTATTATATTGGTGCTGACTGGCCACCCATCAAAGGTAATTCAAAGGTTATTTATTAAGTTATAACACCCCCTTTTTTAGATCACGGGAGGTTGGCTGCTGGAAAAGTAGATCTTGGGGCAAAAAGGTTTAAAAAAAGGTCTTAAAAATTAGATAGTGCTTGTTTTGGGCTTTGGGTTTCAGTTGTGAAAGCTGGATTTTTGCTGGATAGTAAACATGAAGCCCAGAGAGAGCTGTGAACGGGAGAAAAACCAAACCATTTTGAAACGAAGAGGGTAAATAAACCACAGTGGGGGGGAGTGGGGGCAGGGGACAGCCACACATTAATATATGACACAAAAACTCGTGGTGAAGTGAGGTGAAGGGTGTCGGAGGAGGGAGGGGGCATTACAGTTCAGGTGATAGACAAAAGGTGTAACTCGTCATTCTAATATTTTTGGAGATGAGTTTATTTACTTGATCTCAGATAACACAGCCAAATAACAGAAATTCAGCATGGTAATACTGTCTGTGGGTAGTTTACTTGGTGAAAATGAGACAAAGCCATTCATATATTGTTGGATCGCATTTTTTTGCTTCCTTCTTTTAAGGTCGTCCGAATGCCACGCGCCTTCCAACGCTTCTGATAAACAGCTGACATACCACAAAAAAAAAGTTACAACCCCTTGGGATATGCTTAAGGAATGAACTAAAGTATGGGTGGGACATCCATTACATCATGTAATCTTGCTGACACTATGTGCACAAATCTTTTTTTTTTTTTTTTTTTTTTTTTTATCACAGGTCGCTGACACTACCATAGTTATGTACACAATTCTTTCTTTTATAGTCACACTATTAACAATTAGAGAAAAAAAAGTGACATACAGTAGGTTGAAAGATTTTTTGGGGAGTGGTTTGTTCTGTTCTACATTCTCAATGTGAAGTCCATAAAAGTAGGTCAATCCTTTGCTCATAAATACAATTCACTTAGTGAATGAAATGACTTCAAGTGTACCTTCACTAGCAATGTGAATCCATTGTAAAGCGTTTTGTTCCAATGCTGAACAGGAAAGGGAAAAGTAGAGTTTGTTTGCAAGTCAGCAAAAGAGTGAAATAGGCGAGAGGAGATGGAGGCCAAGTCTACATGCCCTTCAAACTTTTCTCCCACGGTGATTATACCAAGTGCACAGAAACTAGACAGACTGCAGCTGCAAAGAAGTATAAGCAACTTTTTTGCTGGCGGGTGGGCGGTGGGGAGGAGGTTCTGCTATTGATACAGTTGAAAGTGACGTCCAGGGCTGAGTTGTCAATGACAATTATTTTGGGTCTATTAAGCTTATGAATGCAGAATGCAGCCTTACCTCTAACATCACATGGATAATTGCAAATTAGGGCTAGGCGATGAATCAAATTTACTGATTAAGGTTTATTTATCATTATGTTTTGTTTCCCTTAAATGGGAATTTTATTTAGACGAAACACCTATCACTTAAGATGTAAGAAAGATATGAATTATATGTTTTAGTTGGGGGGGGACTGGTCATTTTCAAAATTTTAAATAGTCGCTTGTTATGAAACAAAGTGTGGGGTGTATTTATTTAAAGAAAATTATTTTAAGAAAACTATCACCAAGCCCTATTGCATAGTGAAGAGTGGAACAGTCAAGAGGGGGAGTTAGTCAGGAAGAAATGCATGCTACTCAAGTGATACAACTGAAAGTTTACAGACCTTTGCGTCCATTGATATCGGCTTCTGTGAATGAGAAATGTTGCCGTAATGAAAAGCACGTATATCCCTTGAGTGGTCTTTTACGGTTGCCGTGTCAGCCAATGATCAACAGGCGTGGCAATGAACACGTATCAATAAATGATGGAGGTTTCGGCTCGGAATCAACCCGAGTGCATTATTTATCATTGCCTACAGCCAATTAAGCTAACAGTCACCACCAACTGACCTGATACGGCTGATACGATATTTCCTATCCTTCGTCTGAAGCAATATATTTAAACATTTTGGATGAGCACATCATGCATGGCTCTTCTTCAAACCTTAGAATTGAAAAAAGGTTTTTTGGTGGATTTTTTTTTTTTTTTTTTACCAGGACGCATTGATGAGAAATTTCTATGAGTGAACAATTCTAAGAAAAAAATGATAAAAGGGCTTCTCAAATTATCAAAGCGTTCACAAGGTGTTTATGTTTGAGTGCACAAATCCACTGACCTTTCTCCAAGTCGCCTTCTCCATGAGGTATTCCAACATAAACCATGACATTGACGGCATCCGACACATCAAGATGAAGGTTGGTTGTGCCCACCTTCCTGTCTTCTGTTGAGATCAGCCCTGAAAAAAGGGTAAAAAAAAATACCGCCATACATAAATGTGTGATTATAGTTGAAAACAAAAATGCAATATGTGGATTAATTTAATTTGGCCACGTCTTCCCACCATATGCATTGTACATCTTGGGTCCTAGATCTGGTCGTACAAAAAAGTTCGGTAGACGGGCAGCAAGGTTTAGCCGGCCATCTCTTTTAGTGTACTCGGGTAAGGGAAGGTTTTCCATCAAATCGTCAAACCTGTGAAACACAAAACATAAACATGAGCATATTCCTACATCTAGATGCAAGCTTGTTTTGTTTTTGTTTGTTTTTTTAAACATAATTAGGGCTGGGGGTTATAAAGTCGGGTAAGTCGACTTAACAATAGTTTGACTAAAAATATTGGCCTTGAAGCTCTGCTGGAAGCATGTTTGTGCCACTGTTTTCTATGCGGACCTTTCTTGCAGCTATACACAATGGTAGCATTGAATCGAGGATATGACAGCTTTTGCACAATTTACAATAAACAATAAATAAAATATAAATAAAATATATAATAATAATAAATAAAAAAGTGACAAAAATAATGTTTAGTTATTGCCAAATGGAAAAGACCTATTACACAACAGCTCTGGAGGAAGGAAAAAAAAAACATGCAAAGACCATCTTGATATATGGCTCCATTGCTTGTCTTGGTACACCACCCAGTGGCCAAATGGCTGATCCAGTTTGTGTACTGTACTTATATTAAAAAATAAAATAAAAAAAATGGAAAAACACTGATTTAGTGTTTAGTGGCATTTCATTAAGGACCATATTAGTACATGGAGCTTCCCAAAATAAAGGTAAGAACTTCCCAAAAAGCAGTGGGGCTGTATTCGCCGAGAATGTAGTCTGTCACTACAAACAACTGATAGTGGCTTACTTTTAGGTGTTCAAATTTAAACCAGTAGGGATCAACATGAAACGTGCCCACCCAGCTCACCCAGAAGAGGAAGTATTGACCTCACAGTAGCTAACAGGCAGTTCCCTTCAAGTTTACTCAGGCAATGTTGAGGGATCAACTCAAAGTGATAAGGGACACTATTACACGTTTAACATACATATAACATTATGTAGGTGTGAACTAAACAGTATTTAGGGTTTGTTGATCTTAAATGGTAATCCCTAGCGTGTGAATGCTCGTCGTGATTGTTAACCGGTTAGCATAGGCACATTCATTTTGTAGTGACTAAAAATTAGTATGCATAAAGATGAAAAATTATGGCTACATATAAACATTCACTTGAACCCACATTCAACTTTATTAGAATATAATTTTTTCACTAACAATATATCGATAATAGATAATATTAGAAAAGCTAATAATTCACGCACTTAGCATTAAAAAAAGGGGGTGATGGTGGGGAGCAATTACTCAATCAATCAATGGAATAATTAATTTAAAAAGATTCGATCAACAACAATTATAATAGTTGTAGACTTTTTTTCATAAATGTTTATCTCATTTTACCCACCGTGTAGGCATCATATCCCTGAAGTCTTCTCCTGGAGGCCAGTCCTTCAATTTCAATACCATTGGGTTACCTTCAGCATCTTTCAGTCGCTCTGTAATTGACAAAAAAAATCATATCAATGTTAAATAAGAACCATGTATTGTAGACCAAAGAAAAACAAGCTAAATTTACAACGTATTGAGGAACTCACTGGAGATGATCTGGAATCCATCCCAAAAGTCTCGCACTTTCACATCAGAAATGATGGCGCAGTTTCTGCAGTTGACCAAGTCTACATCCTGGTCCCCAAACTCCTCACTAAAGGCCTCAGGACGCCACAACTCAGCCTTCAGCCGTTTATGTATCCCTGACACCAAAACAGGCTGTACAAAAACAAAAGGAATTGCAAATATATAAAAAGACCCAAAATGGAAAGTTCCTTCTTCCAAAAAAATCAATCACCAAATGGAATGTGAATAGAGGTTCTTACTTGTCCCTGCTTCCAGCACTCTCTAAAGATCTTCCAGTTGTTGCTATTGCTAGGATCCTGGAGGCAAAGGAGTCGCCCATCACAAAGCCAGGAGTGCGAGGTGTGTGGTTCCAAAACACTGAGGCCCATTATTCCATCTTTGCGCGCTCCCAATACACCCAGCTCGCTTCCCTCAGAAATCCCGATACGCCGGCCTTCCGCTTTTTTCGTCTCCACAACCGAGGCGATGATGTGGTCCAAGAAGTTGGGGAGGCTGCTCTTCAGCTTGTCGCTCTTGAGTAAAAACAAAATCACAAGGTTCACAAACTAAGCACTAAAGTACTTTTTTAAAAAATGTTTATAATAGTCTAAAAAAGTGCAAATACACAAACAAAAAGCGTTGACACATACGCCTCCAGAGGTAAAGACCGATGGGAATGGCACCACACTTTCTCCATGCCCTTGGGAAAGCTTGCCGGGTCCAGAGTTGAGAAGGTCCCGGAGACTAGAACCTTCAGGTTTGGACTGTGTCACGCTGGAGCCCAATAAAAGGCTGTTAAAGAGCTTGGGGCTGGAAGCCGATGGCCTGGACAGGGCACTGAGCGAGTCCAGACCAAAAGGAGGTCGACTTTCCCGATTCATGATGGCGCGAAGTGAACCTGATTCTGAATGACAAGAAGACATTGATGGACGTTTTAAAATCAAAAGAAAAATATTCAATTGGGATAAACAGATACCAAGATAACATGTTTTTTTAATTTTTGTTATTTACATATTTACAAATGTTTACTGTTAAAAACTATTGGGAGCCATTTACTTTAAGTTTTCCATGAACTTTCTAACACGTGCGAAGGTGACCCTTGGAGTGGAAACCCCTTGAATTTTTTGTTTGAATTTTAAAACAGTCAATTAACTCTCTAGAATTTTTTTTATACAAATGTCTACATTTTGCAAATTCTAAAGTGATATTTTATATTTTTTATATTTTTACTGAAAATGAACAGCGGCTTCAAATACTGATTATCGGCTTACTGAATTGCAATTGGGCCTTGAAAAACATTGCCCTATTTCTAATAATAAACTTGTTTTTAGTTGTTAGTTTTAGTTATTACCTGTTAAGTTTTTTCTTTTTCATGAAAAATTAATACTTTTCAAACACATTTTCACTTGATGGCAACTGAAAATGACATGTGCTCAATCTTATGAACGTCACGTCACATGACCAAGAGGCGAGCCAAGATTGGTCACTGCCTGAGCCTTGAGCATGTGATGTCATTTTCAGTCGACAGCGCGTTGAAAAAATGTTTTTGAAGGTATTAATTGTCCATGAAAAATAACGAAATTGTTGGAATATATAGACAAAATATGAGCTTTTAACTTCTGAAAATGGCTAAATACCTTTAGTATCTCTTAATTTAATGATGCAAGGGATTATGTGTTCGCTTCACCTTTTGTTTCATCCTTGGATTTCTGTGTGGCCAAATCTGCAAGCCAGTGTAGAGCAGAGCTATTGCCCTCTCCCGATGGACGCGACTCCTTTACAGAGGACTGTGCAAGGTTACCAACTGACGATGGCGTACTGCTGGTGGAGTTGCTCGTACTGACCACACTCTCCCCTGCCCCGCCACTGGACGATACTGCTGTTTGTGTGATTTCCGTTTTGACAGCTGGTGTTTCGCTTTCGAGCTTAGGAGTTGTGACAAGAGCAGAGGCTGGAGCTCCAGGGATGCCGCCACTGTTTGGGGTTGTCTGCTGAGAGAAGCAAACCAACGCTAGGACCGTGTTAAACACCCAATATGACAAACGTGACATCATGATTCACCTGTGAGATCCCATTGGGGGCACTATGGCGGACTAGGGACTTAGTATGCCGACTGGCGCAGGGGCAGTTGGCTTTAATGCCCCACTTGCCTCTTGCTAAGTGCACCATGTCACCTATGTTGTAAAGAGCTAAAAGAAACAATGAGTGTTAACAATCAAGCCTCAAAAAAAGCTAATTTACAATTCAATGATTAAATACATGTTATTACCTGTTCCGGGGATAATTTGTGTAGGCATGAGGTTCTCAGGCTCGTGAGGCTGGCCCTTCGCACACTTCAACCAAGAAAAAACATCATCCACTGGACCTTCTTCTAAATCTAAAATATAGAGCATATATTAAAAAACACACCACAATCAAAAAAATCCATTAGTTCAGGTTGAATTTAAATTGTACATACCCCATAAAAAGGGGAACCCAAATTGACTGTGAAGACTTACCATCATCTCTTGGCCTGTTCTTACGAAGCCTATAGCAGTCCAGACAAACGCCAAAGCCACACTTGCGACATACCCAGTGGATGTTGAACAGAGTGGTCTCACACACGTCACACATTTCCCTGACCCCTCGCACAGCACGTTTCCATGCTACCTTCTCTGTAGAAGCAGAATGATATGTCAAGTTAATAAAGAATGGTGCATTAACATTCAATCATTTGAAATCTGCATGCAGAGATGCCCTATCTGGAACACGCTGGATATTTTGTCCGAAACATTTGCATCAGAGTCAAAAAAAAAAAAAAAAAAAAAAAAAACATGTCACCGGAAAGGCCTGAACAAAATTAAGTAACTCTTTGTTTGAGTGGCAAAATATTGACATCTTACTTTTCCTTTCGGGTGGCTTTAACTTTTGCCACCATTTTGCTTCATTTACAATGTAATTTACAATAGTGAATAATTAATGTTGATAGCCTCAAGCTCTGAAGATTTGGAAACTTTTAGGTCTCTAAAAAACGGTTTATTAATTTGATTATCGATTTAATGGTTAATGGTTGCACCGCTAGTTGATACACATTTTAGCTAAGAGGCCTCTTGCCTACTTTCCTATTCTCACAATGCCCTGTGTTTCTACCTCTGAACACTTAATTTTCTGTTCATATACGAGTACTTTCCGCTGTAACAGTTCAAGCCAGAGTTTTGTTAAACGTAAACCAGAGTTTTATGACTGCATTTAATGACAGCTAAGCAGTTTTCTCTTGTTAATTATTTCTTGACCTCCTTTCGTGATGGTGATATCTGTCAGGATTGGTAGTTAATTCACCACGGCGGGGGAGATGAATGCTAATTTTAGACAGAGATGCCTGCACTGTAGTCAGACATGAAGATGATGCAATGGCATCACCAACAAATGTAATTACGACTGACAGTTGCTCACTCATTTTCTGAAAACTGCATTTACCTTGTGTACAATATGTCCTCTCTGGAACATTTTCGATTTATCCCAAACAGTGAAACACGTGGCAACAGCTCGTAAGAAAGTTCGGACACTTGGTGTGGATGCACGAAGAATAATTAGAGGAGTTTTGAGTACATACGGTGAGGTTCCACCATCATCATGGCCTCCTTCTCAGACATGACCAGCTGGCAGAACTGGTCCCCCACATTGGCCAGGATATACTTGGAGGTATCAAGGTCGAGTCCCTCTTGCACAGCGGGTGCAGGTAGCCACAGACCCATCGCCATAGAGTCGCTCTGCTGGGGGCTTAGGAAACCTTCAACACGCAGCATACCCTTACGAGTGAAAGCCAACCTGGTCAAAGTCAAAAGAAGAATGACAAATTATCACTGATTTGTCTTACGGGGAAAGAAGCAAACAATGCAAATACGTGATAGGATAGCGCACCTTCGGAAGTGGAAGAAACGACAAGCCACATTTGGATCGTCGTCGTCCTCGCTATCGTCATCGGCGATGCGAGATTTACGGTAGCGCTCCAGGCGACACTCGCGGCACTTGTGCAAGTGAGGGGCCACGTTGATGCACGAGCCATCCTGGAGGAAGGACTCGCCAGACTGCTTCAGACGACGCACTTTGCTCTGGTCTTTCAGTACAGACTGGCCCACTGGCAAATACAAAGCTGTGTCAAATTCTCCATCATCTTTTCTGCTTGGGACATTAAAAATTAATCTTACCTTTGAAAGGTTTATTTCGTGGACGACTTTTAGCAGCGCCTTGGATTTTCACTTTTTGCAGCATGGCTCCATCCTTCCCTACCTGTGATGTTTCTCCATGGGCTTGGCCTTTGTCTGGACCCTCCTCATTCTCACTCAGGTCTGAGAGGTCACTGTTACTGCTTAGGTCGGAGTCACGTTTTGTTGATTGCGCTCTTTCCTCCAAGGCAAACTTCTGAGTCATGTTAGGGTCAAAAGTCACAGGCAACTGATCCATTCTCGCCGGCCCAGTTGTCCCAAAGACAGAGCTGCCTGCTCTGGCAGGCCCGCTTGTGCCAAAAACAGCACTGCCTGAAGTGGATGATGGCATCTCCCCAACTGCTTTTTCTTCTTTTACCAGAGTGCCTTCATTCTGCGCCTTTTGGGTTGCGCTTGGTGTTGGAGATATTGAGGAGCTTGGTGACGCAGCAGATGAGAGCACTGCAAAAGGAGAGGATAGAATGCCCTTAGGTGGCTCTGCCATAGTGAAAAGGTTGGGCTTGTTGTCCGAGGCACTCTCAACTCTGGAGAGTCCAGCAAATGGGGTGTGAATGTTTTTGTCCCCATAAGCTAAAAATGGATTGGCTGCCTCCTTGGAGCCCTGCAGAAAGAGGTTCTGATGGCTGTCAGAAGGATTTGAATTCACTGGCATCAACACGGCCCCTGTCAGTGTACCATTATTACAACTTTTTAAGAGGTTTTGTAGTCCCGATGCTGCTGTTGCAGGACCCCCAATAGCCAAGCCCCTCCCAGCAGAAGAGCTCACCACGCCCGAGAAGGCTGGTGATGAGTTGCTCAGTACACCATTTCCTGTTGGATGAATGTCTAGTGTTTTTGTCTGCTCTGGCTTTTTCATCCCTTCTGTGGCAGACTTGAAAAGGCTTGGCGGTTCCTTATTAAGGGTTTCAGACACAGCAGAGAAGTAATTAGTGTCCTTGGACTGGCTTTGTGGACCAGCTAGGCCAGGGTTGATGTCTGGATTCTTTGTCATGCACTGAAAAAACAAGTTTTGGTCTTGCTTAGATTGAGTCTCAATCTTCTCCTTCCCAAAGCCGAATCCAAAGGGTCTAGACGCATCCTTGGATGTTGCGGAACCAGTGGCAGCTCCGTTGGTCTGTGAGGTAACCTCTCCAAAAACAGGAGCAGTAGGCACAGCTGATGGGAGCCGATAAGCCAATGGAGTTTTAGAAGCCTGCAACATAAAATAAAGCATGTGTCGATGCAGTTGAAAACCCAACAGCAATAATGTTTTTTATTTGATGGAGCTTGCCTGCAGTGTAGTAAATTTGAAATCACCTGGATAGTCATGGACAGAGTTAAGCAATAAATAGAATTAATTCTATTGAAAGGGACCATACCATGAAAAGTGAACTTTTTGGAGCTTTAAACCAAGTTGATGCATTTGTAAGCAATCCTTGCGTATTCTGTGCTCTTGCACCTGACCCGCCCATGCAGATGAAAATGCCTTGAAGTGCGCTTATGACGACCATGCCACATCGCCTCTGCGAGAAAATAGGCGCCAACCTTATCCGCGTTTTTTAAGTTTTGTTTTAGTTTGCAGAACTGTGGAGGAGAGATTTTTGCACCGATTCAGCCGAGTAAACAGCAACGCTTCATTTATTAGCTACAACGTTTTAATGTAGAAAGGCTGAAGTGGCCAAAAAGTGAGATTGGGATCACACAGCCGGTAGTAAATAATTCACCTGCGGGATTAACTATGGGTGTGAATACTGGGTTCTCATGGAGACTGATTTGATCGGAAGAACATATGTTAGAGAGAGAGGTGCATTGACAGAGTTTTGAATTTTAATGTCAATAAAACTGTTTTTAGCCCGGTATTCACACTGTTGGAATGGTCTCCATCAGCCAAGAGCCTCGTGATGGATGGGTGCGTGTTGCATGGTCCGCTGGAATTGAGCTATGTCATGAAGGGGGCAAGGCAGCCACATGGTTTTACTTCCTGGTTAGGAATATCAGTACCACAAAACTCATTTAATCAGAAATTAAATCCCTAATGTGCTGAATGTAATTGAAATGCACATTACACAGTGGAAAGGATAGGATATAATGATATAGGCCCTTGAACTCATTTACTACAAGGCAATTTAAATCATTTTGACATTTTCAAGGTCAAAATGACCTGAAAGCAGATCCACAAGAAATTGTGTGAAATTATTGTTTACAGATTACGCCATGTATGAGACATGGTGTAATCTGTGAAACGCTACTCTTGTTTTTCACTGGAAACAAATGTTTAATTACAAACCAGCAGTAGAACATAGACAGATTGCACTAAATGCAGCCATTTCTTTCAGTGGAATCACAAACTGCGCTGACATATCTGAAATAGGACATCGATGCCATCTATGGCTGATTGTATATCAGTTGTTGTTTCGAAGTTTGACAATTACAGTGGATGACCCTGGGGTCTTTAGGAACTTTGTTATAATTTGACAACAATAAAAATATATAATCTAAAATTAACTGACAAAAAAAAGAACAACACTCAATTTATTCCTTGCGCCATAATCAGTTTTGGATACTTGTTATCAGTGTCCAAAGTTATGGTAAGATTTTGCTTTAGAAACCATTAACAACAGATGATTGTAGCAATCCTAAAATACCATAATGACATTATGGACATCCCCTCAAGTGGGGAAAAAATAAATAAAGTAACGTAGCTCAACAATCCCAGGAGCCGGCTTTGTTAATTGATATGGGTTCTTGGGTGTGTGCAAGCTCCCACCGCTAATTAGCACAAGAATAACATTGATGTCCCTTCGCAGGGACTATATAGAAGGCAAAAAGACTTACCTCCGTCTGGCCTCCCCAAGTGGGAGCCTTGGGTGTAAAGCCTCCCGAGGCAGAAAGCGCCACACTCGGGCTGCTGTCAGGCGAAGACCAAGAAATTGTGACGGGTCCAGGGGAAATAAGAGCTGCAGTTTTGGAAAAAGATTTGGGGGCATCGTCTTTGACTGGTTGAGATGGAGCAGCCTTGTGGACTGGGGTTCCAGGAACCAAGCTTGGCATCTGGCCTAAAGAGGGGAAAGACGTAGCGGAGAAGGGAGAGGGTGCTGGTTTGAGGGGAGGAGGGGTGGGGGTATGCGAAACTGAGGTGGACGAGTCCGCTGCCCCTTGTGTGGCGAGGATGCGACCATTTTCTTTCACATGGGCGTAGTAACCTGTCGGGTTGACATTGGACTGATCCAGCTGGACGGAGGAATTGGCGGAGGATGACACTTTGCCCAGAAGAAAGTTTCCCTCTGAGGTGCCGCCATTTTTGGTTGTGCTGCTGACTCTGTCACCCGAGTCTCCTCTCCACACATCTGTCCCTTCCGTCAAGGTTTGGTTCGTATCATTACATCTCTGCTCGCCGGCTCCCGATTCTGCAGCTCCTTTAAAGCGCTTCAGATTAATGTCTTCCTCCTCAGAGGTAGTTCTGCGTCTGCGACTATTATCGTTCTTCAATGCTTCACTGTCCATCTTTCGCCGGCCATTCTTACCAAGCTAAAAAAAACATAGGACCGTAAGTTACGTAAATTCAAGTAATTAACAAGACCCAAAGGTATAAAATATGGATGTCTCAATCACATTTGAGTCTGAGTCATATGATATGAAAATGATGTGATCAGGCCCGATTTCCCATCATGTGATCAAGACCAGGACATCCTTAGTGAAAACGTGAAACGTGAAAAATGTGTGCAGTGATTTAGAAAGCTTTACCTCTTCATCCCCCAGCATGACATGTATAACGCGGGGGTCCACCAGCTGCTTTTCTTTATTCTATAGCAAATATGTGTTGTGTTAGTTGAACCATGATTTTCTCAAAATTATTTACAAAGGAAAACTCACCTTATCCAACACAATCTCCATTATGTGTGAGATCTGGTCATGTTGTGAAACAAGTCCCAGGGCCCAGCATTCCTCAAGTTCTGGCTGGTACACACATACCCTTCGTCCTTGAATTGTGTATGAACCTGTGCAGAGAAAAGTGAGGGTTTTCACGCCCGAGCAGATCTGTGTTAGGAAAAGTGCATCTGGATAGCAAATAGCCATAATAAACCCTATTTAAGGTGGACTTGGTATTCTACAATACAACGTAATAAAATAATAATAATATAACTAAACCTTTGATACATTTTTTAGGTCATGGGAAGGAGAAAAACACAAAAAGCTTGTTCTTACCCTTCCTTAGAATCTCTTGCAGTTCAAAATCACTTCGCCAGCTGGAAATGGCAGTTTGCACAGAAGGCTGCTCCAACAGCATGGGATGTCTAATGTCTTTTTCAATCTGCATAAAAACCCAAAACACATGTACTCAATGCTGTAACGTTATGTTTAATGCTCTTAAAAGGTACGTAAATGCAATTTTGAGTAACATGTCCTTTATATTCAAATAACTGCATTACTTACTCCATTATGTTAGCATTTTGTCACGATTTATTTTGTCATCATTTGAAATTTGAGGAAAGCTATTTACAACAAGTAAAACAAACACACATACCTCAAACCTGTGGATCGAACTTTTATCAGGAAGGAATTCAAGAGTATTGCTTCCAAAATACTGCACCGGAAGCACAGATCCTAAACCAACTCTGTCCACGATTGAGTGGAAAGCCTATAGAAGAATGAAAAAAAAAGTACCATTGAATTTAACCTTTGACTTCTCAGAGGAAAAGGGAAAACACACATTTTATATCAAATCAATGGCAACCTATTAAGGAAATGTACCACGACACTGTAAAAATATGCAACCAAAATAGAAGTACTGTACAGTTTGAAACAATATACAAAACTTGTAAGTGTGTACTCAGCCTGAAACTCACCAAAGCAGGCCAGGCTGTGGTTGAGCCAGAGGACCCAGTAGCAGCGCTCCGATTGGCCCAAACGATGGAATCTTCCACTAAGAGAGCCTTAACGGCATCGTCGTACACCTGCACCCACGAACACCGCTGCGACGCATTCTCAAACTCCACAAACACCTGCAATAGAAAAAAAATATATATCAGTTACCACCCAGAATCCAAGTCAAAGATCAACCCATTTACATTATTACTTGTGCTTTCATTCACATAGCAATGATCTAAATAAAGCCGTTGCAAGGTTAATGACATTATGAACAGCGTGCAATCAGTTTGAGCCATTATACATTGCTTATGACACGTTCAATTACTGCCACTTCCCGATATTTAACTGTTATATAAATGTTTTGCAGCTATATTGCAAATTATTATCTAAATTGATGTATTAATGACTTCTTCCCATGTAGTTCCATTTAGTTTTATACATTAAGCTTGTGCTAAAATTGAAGAAAACCAAACATGAATATATGGAGACAGGTTATATTCTGAATATTTCACAAAAATATATATACAAATAAAGCCTATGTAACAATTGTAAACGCACGCTTTGCAATTTGAGAGCTGTACTCTAAAATGATGTCAATTTGAACTTGTGATAGTGTTCAGCTCGAGTGAGAATGCTTCTCTGTAATAAACAGTCCTTAGTCATCTTTTTCGCAAAACGGTACACATTAAGAATCATCGTCATATCAATACCCCTTCTTTACTGTAGATTGATTATTTACAAAACAAAAAAAATACGACAAAGGCCCTTGAACTGTTGCAATTAGTTTTGATGACATGAAGGATAATTTTTCGTCTCTGACACACTCAAATAAGAAATCAGGTGAGGTTTGCTGCTGGTGATTGCCAAAACAAATTCAAAGCAAATACAAAGGCAAATAAAAGTAATGAAGGGCAATTTAAAAATAAAAGCTATAGTTTTGTAACACTCCACACTAAATTTGATGTGAGCTACATTATCAAGGAAAATCCGAGCATTTAAAAATACTAGAACATGAGAGACCATGCACTAGATATGACAAAGTAATAACTTTTCAGGTGTTTAATTGATTTCATTTATGTAGGTCACCCACTTCAACGTATTATTTTGGCAACCTCACACCGCTTGGACTAACATTTTCTGTCAAAACATCCAGTGTAGAAAATGGCAGTTTGAAACCAACGTCTTAATTCGTCAACATTAACGACTTAAAAGCCTTTGTATTGTGAATTGTTTCGCAACTTATAGGGCCGCTAAGTGGACTAAAGACAGCTAGCAAGCAAGAAGCTAACGCTGCTTGCCAATGCAGAAGGAGAGCGAAAACGATCTGATGGGTCTTTCTTTGGTTAAATATTAAACCGAGCTAGGATGTCCCGTTTTTAATTATATCGATTGAGTAATATTCCAAACTGGTGGCAGTCGTTAATAAGACGAACGAAAACGCAAAAAAAAAAAAATACGCTAAGGCCGGAGAATCCCCGGTCTCGAGTTTAGCTTCAGCCAGCTGTCTGTGACGTTAGCAAGCTTTTAGGTTGTACTATGCTACAAAGCTAGTACGATGTGTCAACAAATGCAGCCACATTAACACATGCAAAAATCGGAGCAGGGAGGGGCGTGAGGAATTATAAGATAGTAAACATTAACTGGTTGATCTTTAGTTGCACTACACGACACCACACCGTATGTAAACACCGACCGTCAATCCCGCAGCAGTTGTTGTTGTCGCTTCTCCTCCGCTAGCCTCCGGGGCGGCCAGGCCGATGACGCTCACCGCCCGCACAGTCCCCCGCAGCCAGTCCCGGGCTCGCGGCGTCTGCTCCGATTCTGATCCGTTGGCAGTCCCTCCGTCGCCGAGGAGCAAGAGAAGACGCTTCCCGATCAATTCAAGAGACTCCCCCATGTTTTAACTCGCTGCCTCTATCGAGCCAGCATGAACGGTGTTAACTTCCTCGCTCGGAAAGTGCGAAAAGACGAACGAGGGAGAGGGGAAATCGCCGATTACGGCCGCTAAATGCGCCGCAAAGTGGAAATCGAGCCGTGCAAGGGACGGCGACGCGGATCGGACACGGCGGAGATGTTATTGTCCTCGCTGGTGTACGCGACTACCCCGCTACGTCCGCCATTGAGCCCTGCAACAATCAAACGCACTCCTCGTAGGCAACCAGCACTGCGGAGACACGGATCTTATTTGAACGAGCAGCGATCTCTAGTGGACTAATTCTGAAATGCAACGTGAACCACTGCGGAATGGTAACTGCTTTGCTGGCTGTTAAGGGAAAAAGCGAAACCTCCCCCACCTCAAAAGTGCTTCCTCTATTTTATGTGATGAATATCGGCGTCACACAACACACTATATGAAGTTAAAGAAACGCTAGACGCGTGCAAGTCTCTGATCTTACAACGCTTTACCTATTAAGCTATCAAAAAACAGCAATTTCATCAAAGCATATTTGGTCCGCCTAATATTGCCGTTTCAGGGTAGATTGAATCCCAGCACCCATAAATGTTAAGCGTATTTGGTTATTTTTTTTAATTATATCTTTAAATAAGTAATAGTGTGTTGATGTAAAGCTATATTGTAACACAAATTACAGCTACACCCACCCATCATCTCAATGTTCTTAGTGTTTTTTGTTGTACCAAATCTGCCTGAGTGTAGTTTTTGCATAGATGATTACACTGCCTTCCGGTAATATACAGACAGTACTGCCTTGCTTTTTTTAAGTGGAAGTGGAGAAGCTGTTTGTCCTATGCGCGTTAATGATAAATCAGTAATTCAGACAATGACAACCACAATTTACCAGTGTTTGCTCTAAGAATGTGTAGACTGCTAGAAGTTGTTAATATCTGTTTTAAAAGGTTACTTCTCAGTTGCTTTTAATACGCCTTGAAAGTTGACTTCCTTAAAGTGCTGTCTTATATGTGTCTTAGCCTGTTTGTATGTTTTATGTGGGGTTTTTTAAGTTTCTATTTGCACTTTAATTTTAATGTACAGCAAAAAGTTCTTAGTAAAAAATAGTTTGAGTTACAGGGGATTATTGAGGCCTCCGCTGGCCACTCTGTAGCTTCGCTCTTGAAGGGATTTCCAATTACAATGCGCCGAGAGCTCATTCTGTGCCATGAAAAATGATCAAGTTGTGTGAACCGGTCTAAAAATAAAACAACAACAAATGTAGCGTATAATGACAGTCAATGCATTTTTTAAATTAATTTGGCAGAATAACCTACTATGCGTTTAGACCTGTTGCCATTCTCAAAATAGAAAATTTTATTTCATTAGTAATAGGATTTTTATTTAATAATGCGAGATATAAGTGCCTTAATTCGTTCAATACTTGCAATCTTTCAGATGTCCACTGCGTGGCGCTAAACGAGCAGAAACAATAACATTGCGGCAGACCCCTGGACCCCTCCCTCCTTTTTTTTTTTGTTTAACTCAAATGACGTCTATACCTCAAAATTCTGGATTGGGTGGGTAAACTTTATAAAACGGGTTCTTGTATTTTGGTAATAAATCACAATTGGAGATCTTTATAGAAGTGTAATTTTTCATTAAAAAGGGCTGATACATTACTTGCAAATTAGTCATACAAGTATAATAAAAAGTTAAGCACAACAAAACTAAAATAAATGAGGAAAAATCCGATAAAAACTCCCCTCATATGATCACAGTGACTGATCGCCAGTCTGGCTGACATCAAAGCAAGTGGGGTTTTTTTTGTATCCGGAATATGCCTTTTAATGATATAAAAAAAAAAACATGTTGGATCACAACATTTGGCTTTTGGTAAAAGTACTGTCCCACCCAGTTATGTTTTTTTTTTCCTTTTTTTTGTGCTAAATTGTGATCAACCCTATTTGCAGACTAAGTGAAATAAGGCACAGAATTAATTTGGAGTTTGTCCAAATTGAATGAATGTTATCTTTAAAAAATGCAAAACAAAAGTTACTAACTAGTGCCTGGATCCAAATAAGGTGTAAAATTATACAGATGTGTGTTGTCAATTGCACTTTTGTAGTACGGTTTTTCTTCCAAACTAAAAGCCACACACAAGTGTCCTACTTTGAAAAACACTTCACTTTTATTCATGAGTAATACATGAGTTACAATACAGTATATACAAAATTTTAATATTAAAATAACAAAATAGAACGACGTATAAATATTCCCTTTTAAATGGCATCATGTTTTTTTTTAAAAAATCAGCTCATTTACTGTTTGATGCCATTATTTACTAATGTTTGTCAATTGGGGATGTGAGGTTATTTTGGAAGAAAAAAGCTGCATGAGACCAACATGTATATGCTTTTTTTTTTTTTTAACCATTGGTCCAACACTGCTACATTTGTAATCAAGGAAGAACTAGGCACTAAAACTAATAGGCAACACAATAAATGCAGTCTTGACAGGGGGGAAATATCCTTTGCATTACCAAGGGAATAACGCAGAAAGGTTTCTCAGTCCAGCAGTAATAACATGAGTCCCAGTGTTGAATACTGGCAGCATCCGGCTCTGTTGGATTACTGGAGTTTCATGCAACTGTGTGGAACGCACTCAGCTTGTTCCTCCAGCTCGGGGCAGGGGTCGCCGGCATTGGCCGGCCGTAGAAGGATGTAGCGCGTGCGGTGGCGAACACCGCCTTTGGAGCAGGGGCCCAGACACAAGCCCCAGGATGACCACAGAGACACCTCACAGTCAAGCGGGGTCACTATTTGACAGATACATTTAGATGAAAATACATTTCAGCGACTTGCACAGGATTTTTTTTTAAATCGCCAAATACATTGTACATATCGTTGTATACGACGCGTGGACGAAATGTCTGGTTTGCAAATCAACGAAGCTCAGTGAAGCTGGCTCATAATGAGGACTATTCACTGTGAGAAAAGCTAACTGTCTTCCTCTGCTCTGGTTTACAAAATCTGGGACATAGTACCACAAGAGAGTCGTTTGTTTGCAACTGTGGCAGGATGCTTTACCAACAGGCACAGATATTCTTTTGAATAATGTGATTTGTGCAGTAGGGTAAATTGCTCACAGTAGCCAAATATTCATTACAGCGGTGGTTCTCAAAATTTTTCAATGAAGTGCCAGTTGAGAAATATTTTTGGGAGTGAAGCACAACCTAAAAAGAGCAAATGTTGGGATGGAAAAAAAGACTGAAAGAATATGTACAAAAAAATGGCCCTGACATTGTCACAACAACAAACACATTACGCCTATCAGTTTAGACCAGACTCAAATGTTGCATTCGTGAAATATGAAAGTCCGATTTTTCTCACTCAAATTGTTATACTGTAGTACCGACCTCAAAGCGTTCTAGGGGAGTCTAATCAACAAAGATTAGAGCAAAAAAACAGAAAGCAATAATGATAACTGTATCGTCGAGGTCCTAATTTTCTCCGACTTTACAACTAGAACCTCCCAGTTCCAAGGAGGCCTGCGAGGACACTTTTCTTTGTCGGACTTCCCACCTTCCTCGAATGCACCAAATCACGATTTAAAAAAATGGGGGGACATTTGACAAAGGAGAAGGCTCAAAATAGCTTTTTTGTTGTTGTTGTTTTGAAACGGACCCACTGCTATCTTCGCTTACTCAATAGGTAATAGAAGAAGAAATATTCGCGACCAATGAAACACATCACCTGCATCTATGATAAATATAGTTGTCAAAGCACGAGCGTTCTATCAAGGCTGCAGTTACATGTACAAGCCTGAGGATGTCGCAACTTGACAAGAAACTTGTATCCCTTTCAAACGGATAATCCTCTTATTTAAACATTTTTGGCAATAAAAAGTGACTATTTTGACCATTCAGAAGATAGATTGTGTTAAATCTGTTTTATTTCATTGGCTCGTCTGCTGGAAAATTGTGTCACTCATGATGACAATGCACATACGCATAATACCTATATGATTAAATAAAGGCATACGAGCCACTGCAACAAAATTGAGCAATACATTGCTTTATGTTTTTTGCTCTTAATTCGAAAATTACATTATATTTGCTGATACCTGCATAGTCTCTGTTAAAATCTCATGTAACCCATAAGTACCTTCTTGTACCCCCCTGGGCTACTGGTACCACCTTTTAGAAAGAATCTGTTTCAGAATCTCTTTACTGCGCAGATATACAAGCATGTTTTATAATATATACGCACGATTATTCTGGACAACTATTTCGACCAGTTGACAAATTGTCCCTCAAAGGGACTCAGTAAATGACAATAGTGGTTTGTGCCACAGGGCTGCCACTTATAGGTCAGTGTTGGTACTACACCAGACATCTGGTTTGGTGAAGAATGCTTCCAATTTTTGTTGGCAATACATGAGCTTCTGCTTTTAGTCATCTTTTGAGTACGCCAATTTTTAAGCACACATTTTAAAAAAAATCCTCGTTGTGTGGGGTCTAACATTTTAAGGACTTGCCAGGATGATGCCATTCAACTCTCCTACACTGAAACTGCACAATAAAATCATTTTTATTTATTACATTTTTGAAAGGCCAATCACAGGAAACTAGACTACTCAAGTATTTCTTGTTAACTAGTGCTTCATCAGGCTCGATATCAGTTTTGTTTTTTTTCACAATGAATTCTCTCGGGGGCTCACCTGAGAATCTCTGAGGACTAATGGAGTTTGGGAGGATATGATTGGACATGGGGACTTGGCGATGAACAGATCTGCTCTGCCGCGTGATCCTTATGCTGGCAATGGGTGGAAGTTCATTTAGGCGCGGATAGAAGAAGGAGTTGGCGGGGTGGTTTGGCATCTGAGAGGTGATCTGAAAGACACATCGAAACAAAAACATAGTCAGGCATAATTCATAGGGAGTGTCAACACATGTCCAATAATCCAACATTTAAACGCCTTTTGTTATGTAAGAAGGGTCATTTTATTTTATTTACTTTTTTACTCAAATGGCATCAGGTCAAGCGAGTCCTGCCAAGCTTTTACTTTTAGGGGGAAATGTGGTGAAGTCCTACCTCTTGATCTATTTCCCATGCTAGACGATGAGAGACACTGACCTCATCTTGTCACACACTGGAAATAATTGATACACTGTACTACTTCTGCCTGAACTTTATGGATTCTGTATGCCAGTGCTTCTCAACCTTTTTTCCAATGATGTAATACACCCTGTGAAACATTTTTTCAGCCAAGTACCCCCCTAAAAAGTGAAGATGATTTTTTTTTTTAATAAAAAAAAAAAATATATATATATATATATATATATATATATATATATATATATATATATATATATATATATATATATATATATATATATATATATATATATATATATATATATATATATATCCTAAAATATGTCTCATTGTCATACATATTTGTATCAAACTTTGGAACTACATTTGTAATGGTATTTTTGGGAGTGTTTTTGTTCACCAAATCAAAAATAGGTTTAAAAAACTTTTTTTTTTTTTTTTAAATTATTATTTCATACTTGTCTCCAGGTAGGGGGGTAGTTGGAAATGTTTCTGTGGGGTGGCCAGGGTGACACAACATTTATGTGAGGGGTGGCCAGGGGTGGTCATGCACAGCATGATTTCATGAAATTTTATTTTAATAAAGAAATTGAACTTGAAATACACAGTTAATATCAATAACTGCCAGCTATCTAGGTGTCAAAGAACATTGCATGAGAATCACAGATATTACAATATTCCTCTCAGTGTGGGGGTGGAAAAAGAGTGACATAATGGCCACCCCTTGGCCACTATGCAGAAAAATTGTCACTATTCACAATGTCCATCCATGTTAAACTTAATAAAATACAGTGTTTTACAAAGTGAATTTAGGATTCCTTTATATTCCAATTAATTTGCTCTCAATTTAAAAAGAAAACTCTACTATTCCTGCATTTTAAAAAAAGCATTAGACTTGCTGATACAGCACCAGCAGAAACTCTGTAAAAGGCTCACATACTGTACCCTCTTAAAGTGCCTTACCATACCCTACGGCAGCGGTCCCCAAAGTGGGGTACAGGGACCCCTGGAGGTCTGTGGCCTGACTGTAGTGGGTCTGTGAAATAATTTGGGTGTTTTGGAAATGATTTAGTTTATCTTTTAACAATTACAGATTTGTGCTTAGTCCTTGTTTTTTGGTGTTGCCTCTGGCCACTGCTGATAATGCATTTATAGTGCGCCGTCTGTCTACCTAGATGGAAGCCACTCTAACATCTAGAAAGGACAGAACATTGGGTTATTAATCAAAAACATATATTATATATTTGATAATATATAATAAAATCATATATTTTGTATATATATATATATATATATATATATATATATATATATATATATATATATATATATATATATATATTTTTTTTTTTTTTTTATTCTATTTATCACTTATGTTTGGCTTAATTTTTTTTTTCTTCGCAAACATTCGCAATGGGGGTCCTTGGAAAATTTGCTGTCTAAAAGGAGTCCCTGACTCCAAAAATCTAGTTCAAATTTGAGATGGCTTATCACTCTCCTTTAAGTCTTTTTTGTCTTCCAAAAATACTTTGCCTCAAGTTAGGAAGTTTGAGAATAGTCACATGTCTGTGCTCTGTATGAATAAACATTCCAAGAAGCCGATTTACCTTCGAGATGTTTTCTGGTGGGCTGGTGGGAAAGTTGGGAGAGGAGAAAGTGAAGCCGCTGTCCGTCCCGGCGTCATACGGTTGCAGGTCAATGGTCACTTCCTGTTTCCAGTGACCGCCCTCGCAAAGATTTAGGCTGTCCACACCAACGAACCAATCGGGGCTGGGGATCACTTTCACCATCAGAGACAACTGAAAACAATATGAGCATGGTTATGCTTTGAAAGTTGGTCTGTATTATTTCTAATACTGTGATTTTTTATTCACTGCCTTTCTCACACTGCCTAGGAGAACTGGTACACTTGGATTTTGCACTTGATCATTGCGCAAGAAAACACGGCTGACAGATGTGTTTAGGATTTAGTGGCCTTGGCAAAGGTTTCCTCAAGGGAGCTATTTTGATAGCACGTGCGTATTGGATTTTATTCATGCTGTTGAGGGATATCAGTATAAGAAAATCCATCTCAACCAAAGTTTTAACCCAATAATAAAAAGAAACACACACATACATATGGTATGCCCCACTTTGCTTCCTGTGCTGGGCTGGCTGGTGTGTGATGAATGTTTCCCGAGAGCTTATGTCCTCATCCAGGAAGTGGCCTGAGGGTCAGCACATGCTGGGCTGGCTGACAGCCACAAACCTGCAGAACCTTTCTAAATCCTCAAAATACGAGGAAAGCCTGACTCGAAGGCTTTTGGATGTTTTGAAAGGGAGGGTAATTATATGATGCCGGGGCAGATATCAAATGAGCGCCACAAGCGGAACGTCAAAGTGGCTTTGTTGCTTTTTAACTCATGCATTACCAATGACGGCTATAAACGTGAAAGATTGATTTTTACTGGACTGGCTTTGAATGAGTTAAACATCCATCTGCTTACATTCATGCATTGGCCAATCATTTCCAAGGAAACATGCTGTCATCTCAAAATGGTATCCCATGTCTTAGGCCCAATGGTTCAATGTCAAAGGTCCCACGAGATGTCTCTTTTCCTCCAGCAAGAAAACCTTTCCACCAGTTATAGCAAACAAGCCATCCCATTTCAGGAGTTCATGTTACAGCTGTTTACCCCGTGGTTTATCATCCCGCTTTAAAAAAAAACAATAGCAAGAAGCTCATCAATATTACGGAGACATGTTGTACCGTCCTCGTTTGAGATATTTGCGGCTTCGTGCCTGGATGAAGAAGGATGGCCTTGAATAAAGTACGCACAAAAGCTGAATAACAGACTAAGCTGTCAACAGATACTCATCATTCTGTCATGTTCTACAAACCACACAACTGCCTGACCTGGAATTGCCTTCCTGCCGCATCGTCTTCTGGTCTAGAAGCATTCGAAAGGAGCCTCGGGCGATGCGGACAAATGACAAGCAGACAACAAAGGAAACCCTCCCGTGGGACTGTTTATGATTTTCAGGGCTCCCAAGTTCAGGCGGTGGGATAAGCAATAAAGATATGTAGGTCACCGCACATACCTGGGACTAAAAACTCACCACTGTCCCATTTACTCATGAGCCACATGGGCTTTATTGTACACATAAAATACCATTTTATTTGAACATTAACCTCTGTGGATTCAACATATTTTTTTATTGTTAAATTAACAATGTAATCTCTTTAACTGGTGCACTCAAATGTATTCCCAGGCACAAAACAGTCCTGGTTGACCTTTAGAATGAAAGTTGGAGGAAATCAAAATTGCCAACGTTATCCCACGGTGAACTTTTTACTGGTATTAAAGGGGAAGTCAAACGAAAATGTTCTTTTGCTATTTCCAATACAGCCCATTAGTCTAAATGCCGTTTTCTGATTCATAATGCATTTTTGGCATATCAATTAAGCAGCAGAAGCCACTTGTTTAGGGTTTGGGTAGCAACCAATCACAGCTCAGCTTTCAAAAGTCATCTACCAAAACTGAGAAAACAGGTGAACCATGATTGGTGTTCGTTACCTGAGCCCTGAGAAGCACTGATGTCATTTTTTAATCGAAAACAAGTGACATAATGGCTGCCCAATGAAATAGATAGAATGGATTTTACTGCTTCATTTATAATCCATCCATACATTCAATCCAATACATATTCAATATGTCCTTAGAGTCCAGGTTTTCAATCCCAGGTGCTAATTTAGATTGAAAATCTTGACTATATATATATATATATATATATATATATATATATATATATATATATATATATATATATATATATATATATATATATATATATATATATATATATATATATATATATATGGGTTAGGGTTAGGGTTAAGCCAGGTAATTTCCACATAAATGAAAGAATAAATAAAGTATCTGGGGTTAAATGTGTCAGACTCTTACATAAAGACCCGTCTTTGGGATTTAATTATTTAAATTAAATTAAATCTTCTGATACTTAAAATCGCACATACACTCTCTACACTCTCGAGTGCCCTCACAAATCCCCAGGGCTACACGTACCCCCATTTGAGAAGAGTTGCCTTAAAACATTACAACATCACCGACACTATTTGTGAGCTCATTCAAGGTGCTTCCTTTTATGGGTTAGCATTAAACTAGCAGACTTAATGGTAGCCCTTGTGCAGTATTTTGACCATTTTTGGGTCATTTTCTTCCACATCATTCTCACAGTATTTTAGCCAAGGGACGGTAGTATGATAACTAAGCGGCTGTGCCATGTTGTCACCATGTGGATGAAATTTCAGCTCCTTAGTCCCTTCTTTCAATGCTTTCCCTTTGATGTGAAATGCGTTTGATGTAAAGATCAAATGATTGGACAAAATACAACACTAGAAAATAATATGCTTTTAGTTTGACAGTAAAATTCTACTGGGACTTCCTTTGAAGGTTATTTATCTGCTAAACTGCAGAAAATCCGCACAATTTCCTTCTTTTTGGATTTTGAATGAAATGGGCTACACCAATAGGCTGAGGTACCTCAAGTGCATATAGCTGCTCATTCCAGGTACTTGTGCTGTTTAGGAATGCTGTAACACTATCTGACTTTGGCACACTGGTGGAACATTACACAAGTGTCGAGACTTGTGTACACAACAGCATCACGGTGGGGTCATTTCTATTTCCTGAGGCATTATACAATCTTTGTCTACTTATGCCTGTGCCTTCATATTGCTCATCCAAAAATCAGATTGGTGTCAGTCTTCAGAGCTATATATAGTCCACAGACAGTAAAACCAGCCTCAAACCTTTTAGCAGTGCTGCATGGATGAGGATTTCCAAAAAAACATGCTGTATTTATCTTGTAATGTAAGTCGCAGGAAAGCTGATGAGTGCAGCACAATTATTGCTTTCAAGTCATCTGACAATCTGACCGAATTTAGTGGGACAGGCGTCAGACATACAGAGCCCAGACTGTGCAGGATGCATGTGGGCGTCTGTGGCTCGGGGGCCTTGGTGCTGGTTAAACACGAGTCTGATTGGGTGGCGGAAATCAATGATTAAGTATCGCAAAAGCCTGGGAATACACTTTACTGTGCTACTGAATAATCTATCTATCTATCTATCTATCTATCTATCTATCTATCTATCTATCTATCTATCTATCTATCTATCTATCTATCTATCTATCTATCTATCTATCTATCTATCTATCTATCTATCTATCTATCTATCTACTTCAAGGATGGCATCATCTACTTAGGCTAAAATATGTCAGAGAAACTCGGCCATTGTTGACGTTAAGAATGATTCATTAGAGCGAGTTGACCTGCTGTGGCTGTAATCTTCTGTAAGATGTTTTAAGACTGTATTACCATTCGAGGGTGCTAACATAAATTTAACTGCATATATGCATAAGAGAAGCCTATCTAACAGACACGTGCTAAGCGGTTGCCATGACATGTCAATTATCTGAAGTGGTATCTATAGGGTCAAAGCAGATTTTATGGGTCGCACTTTTGCCCTCCATGTACCAATTAATTTGCCCTTCATGTGAAAAGAGAGATGTACTTTTCCTGCCAAGACCAGTGAGGTCAGATAGAACACATTGAAAAGAAAGTATTTGCATTTAACTCCTCTTTAATACTTCAGCCACATCATGAAGAAATATTGATGTAATTGTTTAATAGATTTAAACAAAAAATGTAATAAAACCAGATTTTTGTTTTGAGATTTTATATTAATCTATTATTATTATTATCTGCGGTCCAGATAATAGCTTTTCACATCTTGGTATTTTCTCAGTCAACTGGATTTTGTTTTATGACCTTAAATACCTTTCGAGTTAATAGCTAGAATGGCTCTTAAAGGGTTTCCAAATTTTTGACTGGTACTCCAATTCAGGTTTGAAATGTTTTTTAACACGGCGGACAATAGATGCCCAGTTTTAGCAAAAGGCTCCAGCCTGGTTACATTGTGTGTGGAACTATGATGTCACCCCATTTAAACAGCTGACACAGCTTCTACTCCCCCCTCAAATTTTACAGCTCCAAACCATACCATTCCAAGCTGAACTGGACCATGTGCAGGAAATGTGGCTTTTTTTACGCTGTCTGAGCATTCGTGTGCACTTTTGTGAATGAGTTTTGCCTCAAGTACCAGCGAGTTCCTGGGCAGCATGAGCAGCTCGGTGGAGCTGTGCCCGATTCCGTTCGGGATGCCGGCAGTCCGGTACATGGTGCCGACCGAGCGTCTCCTCCTCGCCTCCTTGGCCGACTTCATCAGCTCCATCGTCACGCCGACTTCAGCAAAGGTCTGCACGCCTTCGCTGGCCCGAGCGCCCTCCTCCCAGAGTCGAAAATGGCGATTATGGCTCACGGCTGAAGTGAGAAAGACACACAAAGAAAGAAGAGAAAAGAGCAGTGAGATTCTTACTCTTTGGAATGCATCCCAATGTCAGCGAAGGACCACAGAGCCTCTGCCAGACGCTGAGATCATTTCCTCCGCGCTGGAGTCTGTAGGTATGTCAAAGACTGCCTCCAGCCTCCTCCATTTAAACAGATAATTCCCCCCCCAAAAAGTGTTTAAATGCATAGCTCCGAATAATTGCGTATTTGCTCCATTTAGCATTGATAAAAGCAAAGAGCCTTAGCTGTCAAGAGGTTCAAGTCTATGCTTCACAGCAGTGGTTTGCAGCCTTTTTTTTTCAATGACGTAGCAAGCCCCTGCGATTTAGTTTTTCTGTAGGAGCTTCTCACCAGAACAAAGTATTTTTGGAGTGCAATGCCATCCGTGTCTGATTTATTGTCTTTTGGAGCTACATTTGTAGTGGTATCTCCAGATATATTTTATTTAGCATCCATGGAATATAGATTATGTAACGTTATTACTTTTATTCTATGTAAGTGCACTCATTTTTATCACGGGCCGCATTGCGGTTATAGTTTCTATCGGAGGGCCGTTCTGACTGAAATGAAAGAGATTTTAAGTACATTATGGTCTTTGAACGTTTACTTGAAATCAGAGGTCAAATAGAAACAGTTCAAAAAAAGGGATCGCTAGCAAAAGATGCTTGTTGTTTCTCTTTTGTTTTGGGGGGGGGGCTGTTTTTTTTCTTTTAATTCGTTTTAATTTTCCATTTGATTTATTCATGTATTTATTTCTTTATGTATTTGTTTATTTATTTTACATATTTTATTTTAATGTTATCTTAATGTTTATGGTGTTTATTTATTTATTTATTTTTAATTTTTACATTTTGGCAGATTTGGTATTTTAGTCAGAGACTTGAAGACATAATTTGCATTTCGCGAACACATAAAATGATATGGCGAGCTGGATCTGGCCCCCGAGCCTTGAGTTTGAAATCAGTGCCATACAGCATTTATGCCAAAGATGACTGGGGACGGGTCAGAAAAAAACTGCTCTGATTTTTGTCAGAATCAAGACTGTTTTTAAAGTCAAAATTGTCATTTATAGTGAGAATTCTCACTTTATCCTCAGAATTCTAAATTTAACATCAGAATTCGCACTTTACACTGTCTTTATTCTAAGAGATCACTTATGAGAAAATTGAGAATAAAGACAAAATTCTGACAGTCAAAATTCTGAAAAAGTCTGAATTTTTTGATAATTCTGAGATAAAATGAGTATTCTGAGAATAAAATCACTTTAAAATGAGAGTACCGGGAATAGAATATAAAAAATAAATCCAAAATTCAAACTTGAACTCTTTCAATGCATGGACGAGATTTTTCGTAGTATAAAATACTTTTATTTTTAATGAATGGATAATGGCATTCTTTACAAGCGCTCCTCTTAATTATATGCCAATCGAGCACTATTAAAATGTAGTTATATACACATGCAAACTGTTATTTTGTCATCAAAAACACATTTTCACAGTTTTGTTCATGTTTTATCAAAGCGAAGGACTGTTGAGATGTTTTGTACGCTATTAAAAAAAATATTTGTTACAAAGTGTATATGTGCAAGGATTTTTCTTTTTTTGTCCAAAACAACTTGGTGTCACTCAAATGACCTAAAGAATGGAATAAAGTAGAACCATATTTCTTTTTTTTCCAAAATAAAGAATAGATTCAAATCTTTCATATGGTACCACCAATGTCAACAAAGTCATACAATAGAATAAACCGTAGGCCTTGAGAGATGCGTCAAAATGCTCCAAATCAGCTGATATTACTTTTAAAATACTGCTTGGCAGTGAAAGCGTTAGAGTAAGGATTCTGACGAAAGCAAAAAACATGTGAAGAAAGAATTCCGACTCTAAAGTCTCACTTTAAACACGTGACTTCAAAGTCAGCATTCTGACCTTTTAAGGAATAGTCACAATTCTGAGATTAAACAAAGACTTTTGAGTCAGAATTCTGGATTAACAAATTCTGAGATAACGGTGAAAATCTTGCCAATGTTTTTTTTTTCCCCCATCACATTACCCTCCTCTGTACTTTAGTTTCTGGCTTATCTGCTAGGAAATTCCATTACTGACGACAATACACATCTGAATACAATTTAGCAAAATAAAGAAATGCAATGTTTTGTAAAGTAATGAAGAGCTTCGTGTTCCATCTCGCATGCTTTTAATGTGAAAGAAAATGCACAGCTTTAAGAAGCGTTCAATTAGATTTGCTGATACCCCCAAAAACCTTATTAAAATCTTACATGCCCCCATTTGAAAACTGGCCATTATATTATTAGGTTTAAAATTCCCCAAAAGCCCTTTTTAAAACGTTAAATTTGACTGATCCTTCAAGCCAAATAATCCACTTTATTCACAATCCCAAATTTATCTCTGGTTAACAACGAAAGGACTCATATTTAGGTTAAAATGGAGCTCCTTATTGAAAACCGCAGAACCACTGGCCCGGACCCGTTGGTTTTAAGGGCAGAACGGGGTTAGCCAGAAACACGCTGACAAATGCTCTGATGGTTCTGCCTTGCCTCACTTTGCAAGGTTCACACACACAAGCGCACGCAGTCATACTTAAACACTCTTGACACATGTATTAATGCACACGGCGCAGCGAGCCACACACACACACACACACACACACACACACACACACACACACACGTGACCAGGACACTTTACACACTATCCTGTTTCTCCTCGTTCTGTCATTACTTATGCCCATAATTGCATTTCCATCCTAACTAAGTTCCCACAAGCATCAAGACCTTGAAATTCAATAAGCCATCATGTTTTTTTAAGCCCCACCAAGATATCAAGGCGTCCCGTTCTCTTGTCATATTTTGACACACTCCATTCTCCCACAGCGGCGTCCTTGTCCCGTCACCGAAGGAGCCCCAAACCATCCTCCAAACATCTTGACGGGTCCTCAATCCGCCGATGACACACTGTTGCCACTACGGCTGGATCGAAACTCTGCTTTCTGCCTCTTCCCGGAGTAAGTAGGCCATCATCTTCTGGCGAGGTAGGACCGGTGCGGCTGAAACCCAAGAAAGCCGCAGCCGCCACAGGCACTGACGCACAACCGTGGTCTGGCACAAACACTCACGGACACACGCATGCATAAACATCTGCCATCCATCCCGGTTTGAGATGAGCTTGAATTGTTTTCCGTTGGCCTCCCGGCTCTGAGGTAAGGATCCGACCCGACCACACCCCGGGAGTTATCGTCACCCGTCTTCTCTCAGCCCCGAACCTCCGCCGCGCTCTTTATCGCCAGTCCTGCGGTAAACCGGTGGAAATGCGGCGGCGTGGGAGGGTAATAGAAAAATATCATAGATATGGCCGGACAGTCGGGAGACAGTTAGGGAAACACGAAAAGCCATCTGGTAGCGTTTAGGCCGTCTGCTACTCACCACTTAGCTCATTAACATCTCGCCACTGCTCGTGTCTGTGAGCAGAAGTGCGTGCTGACAGCAAGGCCATAAACTGACACTTCATAGAGAGCGAAAATACCAGTCGGTGCGCAATCTGAAGGCTTTGGTTTGGAGATGGATGAAGGTGGAACGTCATCCGCCGCAATAGAGAAAACTCAATGAGGCAAAGTGGTGATTTTGTATTAGGTGCAAGGGGGGAAGTGACCCACAGTGGTAAAAAACAAAAAGACACAAAAAATATCCATTTTCTATGGCACTTGTCCTAACTCAGGTCACGGGTGAGGTGGGGCAGCAGATTTTGGGCCAATGCCATTTTGACAACACATTTTTCGCAACTTTGAACAATTTAGAGTCCTTGATTAACCTCAGAGCATGTTTTTGGAATTTTGGAAGGAGCAAATCCAAACTCCCCACAGGAAGGCCAAAGCCAAGATTTGGACCGCAAACCTCAGAACAATGAAGCAGACTTGCTAACCACTCCACCATCGTGGAGGATTTTATTTTAACCAGCACACAATCATTTGGAAATGATCATCTTATAAACTCAATCGCCAAACAGTAGTTTTTCAAAATATGAGCCATCTTTTCTTTTTTTCAATTGCAAGCAAAAAATGATATGAGTGACGCCCGGGACTCAATTCAACTCATGTCACATCAAGCACCAGTTTAGCAGATAACTTGAATAACTTGAAAAAGTCATGTTGAAGTTTACTGTCAAACTAAACAAAACAAAGAAAGACAAACTATATTTTGAGTCTGCTAGCTCAATGCTAATGTTTGATGAGAAACATCATATGCACGCTAACAAACAGCATCAGTTGTGATTATACAGTAAATTTTGAATTTCCCCAATTGTATGTGAAAATTTAAAAGGGTTTCTGCAGTTCTCAGCAGGAATTGTTTACTGCTTCTTAATGCCATGACATGAACAGCACATCTTTCTTTTCAAATTAAGGCCAACTTTATTGAATCTGAGGCAACTCATTGCTGATTTTTTTTTTTATATATTGACTTCTTTGCAAAACATTTCATGCCATTATTTTCTTCGGTTTAACGCAGGTACACTGTCGTCAGACAATCAATTCGTGAAAAACGATGAAATTGCCAAATGTGGATATTCTGAATTAATGTTATGTAATTTATTGAATGCTCATACAGTAGTTCTCAAATACGTGGTACGTGAGATTTTAGCATGTGTCAGCAAATCTAATTTATTGTGTTTTAGTGCCTTGACAGGAAAAATACATATCTCTTTTCAAATTAAGAACAGATTAATTGGAACATGGGCTAACTTTGCTAAATTGAATGAAAAAAATGCAAGGTCAAACAAAGATAAGATTTGATGCTCACCGATGAGTTTGGACCACTGCGCAGGGGGCCTGAACAACGGATACTGCTTGGGGAAGGCCTGTGGGCTCCAGTGACCCGTGAATACCACGATGTAAGAAGCAGGGCCTCTGGCTGCGCATTCGCTCCCGTTGAGCGGGCGCAAAGGACCAGCAAGAGCGACGCAGAGCTTCAAAAGAAGGACGAGAAGCTGCTGCAGCCAACCACTCTTCAGCTGGTGGGATGACATCATCTGAAAGGTAACACACGTGCAACATGTGTGATAAAGACCGCATTGTTTCTGACAGTAAAAGCAATTTCTGCAAAGACGACAACATTCGCAGTCTCCAGCCTGTTTTTATTTTTATGTCCTGTTTTGTAACTCCTGATTGTCTTGTTTGTGAGTCCAACTTCACTTGATGGGCATGAATTAACTCGATAATGGTGTCAAGGTGGTTTGATGTGGAATCCACATTCACTTTAATAGACAGTCTCCTGCTCACAGTCGCTGTTAAATAGAATTAAATTTAACGGTTAATTTTGTTGTTATTGACGGCCAGTTTTACAAAATTCAATTAGGCTCAAATTCTTTTTCCAACACAAGGCCTAGTAACTTGAAAGAGTTGTTGTTGTTTTTTTGGTTTTTTTTTGTTTTTTTAATTCTACCTAACATTTACGGGAACCCTAATGAGGAACGACATCAATTGATGACAACATTATTTTTTTTTTTGTTCATGGGAATGAGAGAAGAAAATGTTTGCACAGCAAAATAAATCCTGTGGAAAATATTCAGACAAAGATCATGTGATTTTAAATTAGTTTTAATGTAAACTTTAACATTAAAATTGAATCCCTCCCCGCCATCCTTCCTTCCTTCTTTAATTCCATCTAGCCATCCTTCCTTCCTTAATTCCAACAGCCTTCCTTCCTTCCATGCGTCCTTCCTTCTTTAGTTCCAACAGCATTCCTTCCTTCCTTAGTTCCAACCAGCCATCCTCCCTTCCTCCTTTAGTTCCTTCCTTCCTTCCTGCCTTCCTTCCTTCCTTCCTTCCTTCCTTCTTTCCTCCTGTAGTTCCTTCCTTCCTTCCTCCCTTCCTCCTGTAGTTCCTTCCTTCCTTCCTTCCTTCCTTCCTTCCTTCTTTCCTCCTGTAGTTCCTTCCTTCCTTCCTCCCTTCCTCCTGTAGTTCCTTCCTTCCTTCCTCCCTTCCTCCCTCCTTTAGTTCCTTCCTTCCTCCCTTCCTTCCACCTTTAGTTCCTTCCTTCCTCCCTTCCTTCCACCTTTAGTTCCTTCCTTCCTTTCTCCCTTACTTCCGCCTTTAGTTCCTTCCTTCCTTCCTCCTTTAGTTCCTTTCTTCCTTCCTTCCGTCCGTTCTTCCTTCTTTTCTTCATCCTTTAGTTCCTTCCTTTATTCCTTCCTTCCTTCCTTCCTCCCTCCTTTCAACAGGCTTCCTTCCTTCCTTCCTTAGTTCCAACCAGCCATCCTCCCTTCCTCCTTTAGTTCCTTCCTTCCTTCCTTCCTTCCTCCATTAGTTCCTTTTGTCCTTCCTTCCTTCCTTCCTTCCTTCCTTCCTTCCTTCCTTCCTTCCTTCCTTCCTTCCTTCCTTCCTTCCTTCCCTCCTTCCTTCCTTCCTTTCTTCCTTCCTTCCTTCCTTCCTTCCATGCATCCTTCCTTCTTTAGTTCCAACAGCATTCCTTCCTTCCTTAGTTCCAACCAGCCATCCTCCCTTCCTCCTTTAGTTCCTACCTTCCTTCCTGCCTTCCTTCCTTCCTTCCTTCCTTCCTCCTTTAGTTCCTTCCTTTCTTCCTTCCTTCCTCCCTCCCTTCCTTCCTTCCTTCCTTCCTTCCTTCCTTCCTTCCTTTCTTCCTTTTTTAGTTCCTTCCTTCCTCCTTTAGTTCCTTCCTTCCTCCTTTAGTTCCTTCCTTCCTTCCTTCTTTAGTTCCTTTCTTCCTTCCTCTAGTTCCTTCCTTCCTCCTTTAGTTCATTCCTTCCTTTCTTCCTTCCTTCCTTCCTTCCATCCTTCCTTCCTTCCTCCTCTAGTTCTCCTCTAGTTCCTTCCTCCTGTAAACCAATCAAATCATCAATTAAATTATTTTGATTTATTGGGCAGCTCCAACATGCATTGATTGAAATATGTACCTATAAACATGAACATGTGGAGATTAGACAGTGCTGGTGTAGTAGTCGATGTTAGCAGTAACCGCCATGCCAAACCAAAACGGCCACATTGTGTCATGAAGGGAATCCGCCGTAAAAAGCGTGCCAAACAAATCATGCGAGTGACTCACCGAGGCGACCCCTGATGGGACAGGCCGAAAGTCGCATCCAGAAATACATCGAAAAGGGATCACTTTAGAACTCCACCTCATAAAATTGTCACGCACATAACTAGATGATGTCATCGTGAGCATTTAGGTAACCGATACGAGACAATCAATCGAAGGCTTGACTAAGAAAATCTCGCTGTGAGCTAGCCCATAAAACACCTCATCCATCTTATCTAAGCTTTGCGAACCGATTGAACCACTTTGTCTTTTTTTAAATCCCTCTATTGCCTGTGTGTGTTTGCGTGTGTCTACGCGAGTGCCAAAGCCATCCCAAAATAAGACAACATCCCTAATGATAGACGCAAATCCAGGCTGCTGTGCTGCTCTACTGACCTCAGCGACTGACCATGCGCTGACCGCCAAGTCTGGCTCGTAAGGACTTCCTTTACTAAGCGCAGCAGTGAAATGTGTGATGTTTGAATATTTAGGTTAACTTATCCTCTCATCGTGTCCAAACACCAGAGTTTTCATATTTCTGCTGTGCCTTGCAGTGACTATGGAATATCATGAGTACTTCATTTAATTTTTAAAGAGGAAGTTAACCATCAAAAGTTTTATTTACAATAATATGTTGAATTGAGTTTTTGGAATGTGAATTAAGCAGCAAAATCCAGATGTTTTCATGTCTCTCTTGCCACTGGCTCTTGCCTGAAAAGGACATCAATTTTGCTCAGGGCGAAGGTAACAACCAATCACTTGTTTTGTCAAGTGATGTTTGTAAGCTGAGCTGTGATTGGTTGTTACACATGACAATAATTCTCTACAATCTACACTCTAAAAATAGTTGGATAAAAAATAACCCAACTAATAAAAGGACGACAATGACACTACTATGGCATAGATGTCCATACTAGTCAAAAGTTTGTAATCACCTTCAATCTCAATGTTTACTTTTGTTTCCTGCTTTTCAAATTAAGACTGAAGTGATCCAGACTATACAGTAACATGTAATGAATTCTATAATTAAGTCAAACATGTTATACAAACTAAAACATGTTTTTAGATTTTAGATTTTTCTAATGGGTGACATTTTAGCTTGGATGACAGCTTTGCAGATCTTGATGTTTTCTCAATCAACTTAATGATGTTGATGTTGTTTTATAACTTGAATTGATAACTTAATTTTTGACTGTTTTAGAGCTAATGAATTTGAAGTTGCTGTAAACAATTTAATTTTTCTTTCGATGCTCTGTTTCGATATTTGTTTCAGACTGATATAAGTTTGCATATTCATCTCTTAAGTCTGAAACCACTAATACTTCTGATAAACAAATCCCCCCTGCTCCAAAATCTAAAACTATAAAAAATAAATTTAAAGAAAGACCTACATATCCCAATAAAGCATTTTGAATAGGTTGTCATGAAATTAATTGCATTTTCTATCATTGATCGTAACATTGATCAAAGAGAGCAGCCGATACGACCATTGGCTGCCATCACATGTATCGATACCTATGAGGCCATGTGCCGATACTTGGTATTGATACTTGTCCATCTCTAGTTATCTATCAATTAAAATAGCTCGTCATTTCGCTGGAAATCTTACCGTGGACTGTTATACTCACTTTAAATATCATAAAGGCCTTGTGGCTCCCAGTTTGTTTTTTTGTTTCATCACGTCACCATTGGAGAAAATGAACATTTTTGGGGGAACATTAATAGTTTGGCCACCGCTACTCCAACCTTCAGGTAACGTTAGCAGATGTTTGGAGTTTTGAACTATGCATATGCGCACATGAGATGAAGAAACAGGAGAGTGACGGCCTTTGACGACCCGCTGCGCCATTTCTGAGCATTACTATACTATCAGTAAAGCTGGGAGCAGCTGCAGAATGCCCCCAGTTAAATTTGGTCAAGTCAACCGGCACACAACCAAGCACACGTGTGTGCACATTGTCCCTGATGTCTATTTCAAGAGGTCAGATTGTGTTACTCGGCCCTCGGAGCTGCAAAACTCCAAGTCTTGACACTTCTTTTTTTCCTTGAGCGCAGGCCTGCACGTCCACGAGTGTTTTATCAATTCCCGGGTTCCACGAAGCGTGTATGGCGCACGGTAGGGTTTTAAGAGCCTGCTGTAAAAATGCTTGCGGGATGAGGACGCAAAAGAACGGCTATGTGATCATCTCACCGGCAGCAGGAGGCGGCTCAACAGTGAGATGCTAAGTTACAAAACTAACTCCAGGAGGTCAGATTTGTGGAAATCGTGAACTTCAGATAGTTTTTAAGTCGCTGTCCGACTGCTTCAGCTCTTTGTCAGCTAATGGAATAAAATGGACAGATTAATAATGAAAGATAAATGCAAGAAGAATGTTGTTATATTACTGGGAAAGCCCTGTTGAACAGATATTTTGCATCCTTGTTTCTATTGTCAGCAGAGGCAAGAGTCGCAGCTAGGTGCTTTACATTTATGCGGTAAACTAAACTAGGGGGCTGCTTCTATAACTCTCCCTTCATCAAAGGTGCCTTTGTTTTGTTTTTTTTTTTAAGAAAACTTTACCATTCGTCAACCAACGACTTAAATGCTCTTCCGGTTTCATGTCTCTAATAGGAACCTATCAGGTGGTGCCAAACACAATGACAGTCAGTGTCCACTTCAGGGTGTGATTGACATTTGTTTTCCAGGTCCCAACAATTCAAGCACAAGAATCCCAATGCTTAAAAAATAAATTAAAATGTATAGCTTAACATCATTTTAACTCCTAACTCAAGCTTTTAGATGTTTTTGATGCATGATATCAAAGGAAAAACATACAAAAAAAAACAAAACACTTGGTGGCTAAAATATTGCATAGATTGTAAAAACATGTCAACTTTCAATATGCTGTCCTGCCATCCCTTCTAAATGCTTGAAAATGGGAGGTCAAATGCTACAGATGTCAAATGTAGCCCATATCGGACTCATTTACCGCTATTAAAATTGGAAATTTTGGACATACTGAAAACCCAATGTTTTATCATGTATTTCCCCCGATTTTTGCATTAACCTTCTCAACAACTCATGAACAGGGTGCAATAGAATCTTTTGTTTTGAGACCCCAAGACCACCGGCAAACAACTAGCAACTTATGACATTTGCATGCCTTTGAATGACTTCATTGAGTGGCTTAGCCTAACTTGCAAAATGAAAAGTTTTTGTTATGCATTATAGGACTTGTGGTTGACAAAAGGCTTGGATCCAAGAACTAAATGCTGCAGGAACGCTTTTAATTTGCTGCAGGGAAGCGTTTTATTACATCCATCGCAGAACATTATATCTGCATATTTCTGTCTGCGAAATGTGCAGCATTGAATAACTCTTAGTGTTTTTTGTTTTTTTTTGAGAAAATGAAAATGATTCACAAGTATACTTCTGTATGGATAGGACTGATGTCAGTGAACATTTTGAGGGGTTGAAAGTAAAAATATATTTATATTTGACAATGTTATGACCCTTTCAAAATCATCCCAAATTGGGTGATAGTAAGACCAGGTAAGTGAAAAAGCCCCAGACACCCAGGGGTAAAAAATTCTTAAATGAATTAATCACCACTAATCTGCTAATCTGACACAACTACTTCAAAGGGCACCAATTAGGAAGACTGGATGTGGTGCAGCACATATGTGTTAAAATAGTAGTTGCTTGAAAGTTTACAACGACAGTAACATTTTTGCTGAATTTCATTAGCTCACCCACGGTGTCATCCGTCGTACATGAGCATTAAGCTAGTAAACTTTGGGTTTCACTTTGTCGAATTCTATTGTGTTTTGTCACTTTTACGATAAACTTCATCTTGACGCAAGCACTCATTTGAGGAACTATGCGCGTGAGTGCATCTTCTTTTTATTTCCTCTATCTGATTCCAGGATGTCATGCCACTCTGTTAGCACACACAGTTACAAGAAGAGCTTGCCTTCGGTTAGTTCCCAGTAAAATTGAAGCCAGCTCATTGCAGGGTTTTAGGGTGTGTTCACAATGATTTACTCATTCTTGAATCTTGTAAATGGGGTTATCTAATTGTAGTATTTAAGTAAACTGTGCCCAAGCCCTAGGCCAAATTCACCCATTTACTGTATTTTTTTATTTAACCAATCTAGTTAAACCAAACATATGAGACATCATTGGAAAGGCCTAAATGTCCTCTAATGGGCACACTGGAACTTTGTAGGGTAGCTCAATGAGTCAAAAGATATAGACCAAAAACAAATGTCCACTGCAGTGGACACAAAACAACTGAATAGGAGAAGGAGGACCAATTTTTTTTTTACTCCTTTTTAAGATGTATTGTAGAGTATATTGAGGGAACTAAAAAGGAGGTACAATTCCTTCTAATGGTGCTCCAAATTATAAGCATCTCAACTTGTGCTTAGTTCACGTTCTGTACTCTTGGTTTTGTTTTGTTTGGTAGAATATTCAAATGGCTCAGCTGTGAGAATTGGGCTGAACTCCATTTCCCCACACACGTTTTTGTCATGTTTACATCAGAGGAATTAGAAGGTGTTTTTCCCTCAAAACCTGAGAAAGTGCTGCAAGCTTTTGAGTCATAACATCATTAATCCAGCCATTTGATCAAAAATGACTAACAGAAGATAACGGAATGGACGTCACTGCAAAAAGATTGCAATGCTTATTTTGAGTTTAAGACAGAGAGGAGTACAACAAACAAGTTCTGACCTGGATTTTCAGCAATGTGAGTTAATCAAAGTTCACCAACTGGAGTCCGAGCCACTGTCTGGTTTCTTCTGCGTTGAGGATAGAAAAGGAGGTCAGTAATGTCAGGCTGTTTTTACTCATCAATCACAAACACATCTTTGTAAGAACTACACATCCTGTGTGCAATTTGTCCTTCTCAAGAGCAAAAGGCTAGTTTGGCAATTCGAGCATGTCACGTGACCTCTGTGGCAAAAACATCCACCGAGTGACCCCATTCTAAAGGATGAGACTCAGAGCGTCTTTTGATCTTCCCTCTGAACTTGCCTTACATTTCATGAATTTCCACACTGTCAACACACAACTGATGACTGCGGCGCCACTAAAAATACATGCGCCACACACTCTTGAATGTATTTTGGGGTACGTTTATTTACACACACCCTAAAAGCCGATCAATGCATAAGCACAGATGCATGAAGCCATTTTTTTTGCGCTCTTTCCCCTAGACAGAAGACATAATAAAAGCAAGATATGTGGCATGGGGCCAAACGTGCCGCCACATGGGCACCCCTCACTGTGTAATTATGGCAGAGTCACGCAGAGATAATACACACATCGACCTCAGCTCTTATAAACAGGCACGGTGTTATGCACGCACAAGCGCACATTTGCACACGTTTGCACAGGCGCAAGTTCAGCTTCAGATGTTGCTTTTTAACAAGAAGATGTCAGGAAGGTCATTGGCCACGCTCCTCCTCAGATGTGCTCAAAGTTGGCCAGCGCTGACGTACCAGGGAGATAAATGCGCTCGAGTCTGGATGAGACTTGTGTGAGACTGTGTCTCATGCAGGCAGAGAAAGGGAAACAATGACAGAGTGGGCAAGAGTTCAGAGAAGAAAGTCAATAGACTGCCGATCTTCAAAGATGCCATTGTAAGCAGATTTTCAGGGGGAAAAAGTACTCAAAATTTAAGGTGATGCTACTAAATTTCAAATGACAGTTTTGGTCACTATTCAGGTTTTGAGTCAGAAATTTGCATGGAACCATATTTGGTAACATTCAAAACGGAACACGCTCATCTTGCTGTTCAGCATTGTTACAGTGCGATTTCTCTCTGCCAATCAGCAGCATCAAAAACGAATGTCAATTCACAGTAAATATTTCCAATTAGTCCCTGTTTTTAAAAAATTAAACATAACTACTTCGAAAGAATATTTAATGACTAATATAGCGAGGGACTGTTTAGCACATCCGCCTCATATTTGGAGATTGCAGGTTCGATTCCATTTCCGGCCTTCCTGTGTGGAGTTTGCATGTTCTCCCCGCGCCCGTCTGGATTTCCTCCGACAACCCCAAAAACACGCGTGGTAAGTATTGTATATTGGACACGCCAAATTGGCCTTAGGTGTGTTTGTGAATGTGAATGGGTCTTTCTGTGTGCTCTGCGATTGGCTGTCAACCAGTTCAGGGTGTACCCCGCCTACTGCCCAAAGACTGCTGGGATAGTCAGCAGCATGCCTGCGACCCTTGTAAGGACATGCAGTTATGAAAACAGATGGATGGATAGCTATATTAGCGCTTAATTGATGATTCTATCGTTTAATTTGTTGATTAATTGAACATTCGGGCAAAATGGTATTTGGCATAGAAGTGTATTTAAACATTTTCTCAGTTACAATTTACCACTTAATGGCTTTTATTTACTGATTCAGACATTATTTTCAAAGATAATCAGTCTGTTATCATAAAGAACTACAAAACTCAAGAACTATTGTTGAGAGACTGAAATCAGAGGATTTGAACAGTTTAAAGTTAAACAATGGCTCTTGTTACACAATTCTTCAAATAGTATGTCATTTTATTGAATAATCAGTTATTTCAATTTGACATCTCTAATATATGCAGTACATACACATGTATACTGTACATACCTATACATATATATGTACGTACGTATAAAGTATATGTGATGTGTTTTTACAATATCAATATACAGTACGTGTTTCCTTGGCAGAGAGAGAGAGAGAACATCTTTAACATGCACAACATTGTAAAATAACATAAAATAAACATGTGGTTGCAAATGTGCAAGCCGTTTCATAACTGGGCTAGCGGCAGTCTTCTGAATTAACCAATCACTATCAAAATCATGTTGAATGGGAGTGAGCATACTGTCACTAATTAGCGGATTCAAATAATGGCAAATAAAGCTTTGCTTTACCTAAGATTTTTGTACAGCGCTAACCATGATGAACTGGCTCTTCGTCATAAAAATAAAGGCAAAAATAAACGGATGCATACATATACTGTATAAGCATGTGTGCATTCTATGATGCATACAATAAAAAAAAGTAAAATAATTTTGAAAAAGTATTTGATTTGTCATCATCAAATTCTAAATGCACAATAGCAGATGAAATCAGCATTCTATATTATGTGATATCTCAGTTGGATTGAAAACATAAGCAGCTTTTTCAGGCAAATTCCCCTCGTTGAATATTTCACATGCATTTGAGTGGGATTCCAACCGCAGCACGAGAACTTTTTCCAATTTGCATCCCTACAGGGAATGAAAGTCTCCGCATGGCTTGAATGGATGGAAGCTATAGTGTCGTGCGTCCTACCTGAGTTGGCTCAAATCTGGCGGCCGGTTCGATACCTCTGCGGGCGAGCGAGCTCCACGTGTCGCCTTAGCTGTCACTGGTGCAATCTTATCAACCTTTACCGGCTTTATCCTCTTCTCTCCTCCCTTCTCTTTCTCTGTCATCGCTGTCTCCCGTTGTCGCCCACCTCCCTCCCTGGCTTTCTCCTCCCCCTCCTCTCCTTGTATGGGAAGGATGTTAAAAGAGCATTTACTCCTCTCCTCCACTGTCCATCTCAGTCCTCTTTTCTCCCTCTGCTGACAAGTTAATCAAGGCCACGTTGGACTCTGCATTGTGTATTCATGTGCAGGTGTCGGAGATGCATGAATATATAGCAGGGGAAATTTGAAATTTAGCGATTGGGGAAGAAAAGCCTGAAAGATGCGGCAGATCCAGTTGTGATGTCAGCCGAAAGGCTGGTTTTCGTCAGGTCCTCGGGTCAGACGTGTAGTCACCAGTTCCTACAGCTGCTACGCACATGGACAACTCGGGAGGGTTTTTGGTTCCCTCACTCATCATCATGTCAAAGCTCACACTAAATGAGGCTGCGTGTGGAAAGGTTTCTAGGAAGTAAGTATATATGAAAAGGGGAAAAAAAGCCTACATTGTTGATTAATGTCAATGAGCTCAACGTTTTACACTAATGAGAAACAGTACAAATACACAAGAGTGTACACGCATGAGTGGACACACAAAATGACTCACTATCTAAACTCTGCAATGACCCTGGGTCCAAAATAGAGGGCATTTAGATCGTAATGATTACCTGGAACACTTTGGTCATTTAAATGTGCACACACATGCACTAGACTGTGTGAAAGAGGCAAATGTCCAAAGCAAGTAGTTCTCACATTTCTTCCTGTCAATGGCGCGCGCACACGTCATTGTCACACGGGCCAAGTCAGTCAAGCGTTGCAAAGGAAACCAAAGTTAATCAATTAGTTCAATGCTTCGGTGCCACCGACTTTTGAGAGCTCTGGACGTAAAACGTGAAAATAGAGTGGAACCTCTGAGGTCAATAAAATCATTTCTGGACGAGGAACTGCATCCTTTCAAAGCTAATTGTCCGATAGAAAATCATTCAAAATGGAAGACTTTGCTCCAGGGTCCATTGTTGAACATTACTCCTCTTGACGTTTGTTCACGAGGAACATAAATAATGTACCATAATACCTCAAAAGTAAGACACAATTTTTTTCCCAAAAATGAAGGTCTAAAGTATAGTAACTTTAAGATCAGATTTGTTTTTAATTTGACACCACCAGCTTGATTAGATCTGTCAGCCACATAAGATGAATTTTGACACACAGACGTGAATTCTTATATTGGCTGTATTCTTACTTACAATAATTATTGGGACAAGCTAGAGGGCGGAAGTCAGTTGGCTGTTAGCACCTAATGAATGTTGCAGCTAACAACGGCTCATGTTAGCAGAGGTTGGTAAGGCAACATTATTTCAACAAAAGAAGCAAGCACACCAAACCAAAGTCCGAGTCTATGCTTGTTCACACACATGCATATTACTAGCACATATACTACTGGCAAGCTGTGTTTATTGGTTAGACAACACAGAAAGGTATTCTATTTGATTCGTTTATTAATTGTGGTCTTTTGGCATATACCCACAATCATAAACTTGGTAGAACACGGATGGAGAGTAATGTCGGGTATTTATGACAAAATAAACTGGAGCTGTGCCGCAAGGAAAAAGACCCACAACCTTTTTGAGTGCATTCGTTTACTGACCGCGAACAATGTGGGAATTCCTGGGTCATTTTCGCTCAAGTTTTGCTTATTCCTATAAAAAGTTGTAAAAATGTGAAAAAAAAAGGAAAAAGTCGAAAATCATTCGAAGAAAACTGCCACAAATACAAGTTTTGATTGATATATTTAATATAATAAGCCAAGCCGGTGTCCTGTATTGAAAAACTGCATTCAACATTTACTTTAACATTCAAAAGGTCAGTGTGACCCATAACATTACAGGATCATTAAAGATATTTCTTTGCAACCATGAGAGATCATCAAGCTTCATACTGATGGGAATTATACAATTCGACTTGACTTCCAAAGATGAATGTCTAAAAATACATGATTTGTAATGTTACTTTTTGCAAATCTAAAAGTTGTTTAAGAAACATATGCGAAAAAACATTTCAAAGTTATGAGTTGGAACTTTTCAAAAATTGACTGATATTCTCCCTTTCTCTGAAAATGAATATCGGTTTCCTTGACTAATAATAATCCCTATCGGTCCTGAAACGAAAAAATATTGATCTATTCTCTATATTTGAGGCACATTCTTTGTGGTCATTTTCCAGGTCTTACACCCATTGAGCCATTACAATTCTAAGTTAAAGCGAATTCCTGAGGAGTGAATGAATAAGAATGAAAATGTATTATGTAATACCAATAATGTGGAAGAAAAATATGAGAAGCTTGCAGGGCATAGCGAAAATGTCAAAAGTCTGTCCGTTTGTAATTGCATTTTAAGAATGTTTTCGTATACGGGTGAGCTTTCTAACTTTACCATAGCAGCAATTAGTTTTGTAAATATACAGCGATGGAAATGAGCTTCTGGGCAAAAAAAAAAAAAAATGAAGTCATGCACCCACATGTGCGATGCAACCTGAGCTCTGTTATGATAGCTGCTGCGGCCTCTTGCGTGCACGTTCGTGCGGGGCATGGCGAGATGGCATCCCAAAGTGGAGACTTGGATGTAGAATATGTAGAATCTTAAAAAAAAAATAAAATAAAAAGGCCTTTGAAACTAACCCCGAGCAGACGTTGAATTATACGTCTGGTTGGCAAATAGGGCACAGCGAGTGGCCTCTCGGTGGTATTGTAGCTCTTTTTACTTGTTCCCGCTTTTTAAATGTCAGCATTCTGTGAAAATACTGCCAAAAGTAGCAATCAAGGGCCTCTAAATTTTCATTGCGCTTATTACGTTTGAGTATAAACAAACACGTAGAAGCTGCTTGGCTACCAGTAGTAGATGTGGGGTTAATGGGCAATGATGTTATTTGAATCATGCCTTCTATTTATCGAACTTTTGAACCTTTCCGCTGAATCAAGTGTTTGTCGAATGATGGATATTCTTGGCGGGGTAGCGGTTGAGTGTTTTGCATGTCTGCTTCACAGTTCTACATCAAGTTTATGCCCGGTAAATTCCCTTGGGCCGGGGGTCAGCAACCTGCGGCTCAGGAGCCGCATGTGGTTCTTTCGGCCTTATGTTGCGGATCTCCGTGGTTTGGGAAAATACATAATGCAGAACGTTTCTCTATTGCAGTCATTGCTGTTTGCGTGATTGGGTGATAGGGCGACATCTATAGGACGCGTTTGGTGCGACGGGACACCAAACGTGATGCAAGACAGCCAATTCGGAAGGAATAAACAGGAAATGGAAATATAGCATGGCCTTCCAGATTAAAAGCACAAACGTCAGCTGTATATGAAAATCTGGAGGCGTGTTGTTGATCAAGTGGAGGGAGCGACATCGATCGTCATAATCTATCAAATGCAGTAAAACCTCAAGATACGGTCGCTTCAGTATAGGTTTTTTTCTTCATGTTACGAAAATTACTTAGCAAATAAAAAACAAAAACGAAATAAAACATTTGAAATATCAAAATTCCCACTTGATATAAACGCAACATGAGATCCTCCTGCTCGATAATATGGCTGCACTAACAAAATTCCTATCCAGCGCTGATTAGCTTTAGCTAACAGCATTAGCCTCTGACAAGCAGCACATGCTCCATGCTAGGTGGAGTTTCTAACAATTGTAAGAGGTTATTTGAGTTTGGCCTTGTATTCACTGCATGTGAGACGTACAAGGACCAGGACAACATGTGACAAGTGTAATTCAGTATCATGGTGATGAAGTGCGCGCTTGACAAGAAAAATACAGTCCATTCTGTCGAGCGCTTGCCTCATCTTCATAGTTTGCACTTGCTTCTTTTTTTAGATTCACAGCTCGACATTTACATTGAAGGGTTGTCTATTTTCATTGTAGGAAACGTTAGGAAGACAAATGTATCTTGGTTTATTTGTTTTTAAATATAGCACAAAAAGCTACGTTACCTAACATTTAAACAGAAAAGGTTCGATGTTTCTTCTAGGGATGTCCCCATCTCAATTACATGATCGTAAATCAGGTCTGATCAGGTCATTTTCAGCTGATCAAAATAGTGGGAAAAAGTTTGGGTTTTAAGAAAAAATAATGAACATACTTTTAAGGGCTACGAAGCAACAAGCTACTCTGGATGGACACATGTATTGCCAAAAAAAAAGAAAAAGAAGAAATATATGTAGGCTAAGGCCACTGGGATGGGAGCGCTTTGGTGAAAACGATAAATTCAAAAGAAAAGGTCACCACCAAAAAGTGATATTGAAGACAAGCGGTGTCATTTTATTTTCACTCTATTGTCTACAAAAATTCATTTTGAAGCATAAAATACAGAATAAAATGAAATATTATGCTGCAAAAGTCTGTTTTGCGTTTTTCCTCAAGATCAGGGTTTAAAAATTAATAGAAAAAAAAAAGAACCATTTGGTGACATTTTTCGTATTGGGGGGCTTTTTTTTTAAATGTACATTGAGAAATAATTTTCTTAATCTTGTTTTGTTTTTTAATTTTTTTTTAACTCCAGTAACCTCCTTTTTTATGTACACAAATTATATGCTAAATGATAGAGCTGCATTGAACACGTTAAATGTAATTACAATAGCTGAAATACTGATGCAGCCAATAAAAGGACTTAAGAATTCTAATATTTAACTTGTTTTAAACCAAGACAACCAAGAACATTCTTCTTAAATCTCATTCAACCCCTAAGACATTTTGTATTACTTTTTTTCAGAGTCCTGGCATTATATATATATATATATATATATATATATATATATATATATATATATTTTTTTTTTTTTTTTTTTTTTTTTAAACACTAGGGTAAAAATGGGTCAGTTGACTCCAAACTTGGGCACATCAAAAAAGTGTGACTGGGAAATCCCCGGTTTCTTCATTCATCCCCAAAACCGTGCCAAAGGGCAGGAGCTAACGAGAAACGTGAGTCACAAGGCAGTGGAAGAATATCGTAAATGCCAAGTGAGATAACGTACATTGCTTGCGTCTCCCTGACGAGACTGGCTTCGCGAAGCCCACCTTGAACTGGTGGCCAGTCAATGCATGGCACATAAACAACCGACCATTCACACATATGGACGATTTATTCTTCAGAGCACATGGAGAACTAGGCAACCAGATGTTCCAACACAGATTTGAACCAGATTCACTTAATTGTGTGGCAGATGGTTTAACCGCTATTGCACCATGTGGCTCAATTAAAGAAATTAAATCAGTCCATTCAAAAAGGTTTGATAGGCAAAGTGGAAAAACCCCCACCAATGCACACTGTTAATTAGAATTTTTCAAGTTCTATATAAAAGTCATGTAAAAGTGGTTAACATATTCAATTGCAGTTTTATAGATTACCTGCAAAAAGGTTGAGCTACCGCCATAGCTTGCCAACAATAGTATGAGTGTTCCAGAAGCATGTTTGGAAGATCAAGTTGATTTGGTGGAAAAATACCCTTATTCCCGGATGCAACGCTCCTGAGGGCATTCCAGTCCCTTGAGTTTGTTGCAGTACGTCACTGTTACTGTGCGGAGAAAACAAAGGTAGTCTTGAGATCAATCTCATATCAGCATCACTTCAGTGTAGAAAATGACAGTATATATAAAATATATATTAATATATCCTCCTGAGACGAAGTTAATAATTTGTGTCCGCTGTTGTGTGCATTATGTCTCAGGAAGAAAGACGGTTGTATCCCACCCAGACACATGAGACATCATTGGAAAGACCAGGATGTTCTCTACTCAGAACACTAAGAACTTAGTGGGGAAGCTCTAAGAAGTCAAAAAAATATAGACCAAAAACAAACATCCACTACAATTAACACAAATAAATAGGCTGGGTTTTCACAAGGATATTATTGTGAAGAAAATATTTGGGTTGATTTCCCCTTTAGACACACTTAAGTGACTAGACTATTTGAAGAAAAACATTTTTTTATCTAGTGGTATCAAACCATAAAAAATGAAAAAACTCAAATGGAGAAAAACAAACCAGACGCACCATTAAGTGCTATGTCGTTCTAAGTCTAGCCCGCAGGTGTCAAACGCAAGTCCCGGGGGCCAGACCCGGCCTGCCACCTCATTTTATGCCGCCTGTGAAATGGTTATTTGACTCCCAAGTTTTACCAGCCTCTGATTTCAAAACAAGCTATGTGTGTGACAAGCACGCTTCAAGATGATTTGATTGGCAGTCATTCCAGTCCTCTGACAGAAACTACAATATAGCCCACGAAAAATGAGTTTGACACCCCTGGTCTAGCCAATTCCTGTCCTAAACATAATAATGAGTAGCTTGATTTTGTTGTTGTAACAAAACTGAGAAAAATCGATCCCTATGAAATGTGTATTTATAATGTGTTTTAACAAAAACAGCCTCATTTCGAGATTAGATATGAGTTATTGACAAAAATACAAATTTTTGACAGAGATGTCCATTTGTCCAAAAACAACCTCCTTAACCCATTTAATGCCTCTTTTTTATTTTTTTAAGAGTCCACACATTCAATCCCAAATACTTAGTGATCAATTTAATAGTTAAGTATCTGGAAAATAATCTCCTTAATGTACTTGAATATTAAGTATCTGGAAATTAATGTCTGGACTCTTAGAAAAAACGTTAAAATACATCCCTGGCAGTGAATGAGTTTAGGTCTTGACTCTTATTTTCCAAGCAACCAAAAGGTTCAAAATGTAATCAAAATGTATGAAAACAAGGGATTAGTAGACAATGCACACCATTATTTGATGAAACTTTGCAAAAACTTTGAACTCTTTCTTAAAACTAGTCATTTCAACGTGACATAAATAAAATTGCTGAAACTTCGTCAATGTTAAGCTACTGTAGCTCCATGCATCATATATATACAGTATAAGTATATATATATATATATATATATATATATATATATATATATATATATATATATATATATACATACATACACATTTGTTTTTTCCTGGATGTGTATTGCTGCTGAATCAAAATGGATATGAATATGAATGAATATAAATATACTAAAATAAACAAAATACACTTATTTTTCTTATGTAATTCTATGTTAATCAAATGACAAATGTATTTGTTTTCAGTTCCAATGATTTAAAACTGGCAATTTAGCAGCAATAACGACTTTACGTTAGGGTAGTGCAGTTCCAACAAAAACATTACAAAAAAGGTTGAGGGCCTTTGCTTTAGGCTGCAATATCTGCATTATACCTCAAAAAACTTCTATGGTGACACCACTAAAAATTAGCGGCGTCGTTAACAATTCGCTTCGATGTATCGGATTTCGAAGACTTATTTTCCTTTTGCAGGAAGTAAGCGTTAATTGTTTTCACATACGTATGTTTTCTCTGACAGTCAAAAGAAAGTTAATCCACGGTAGACAGTTTAACCTTGAAGATGCCGATACAGAGGATTGCTGAGCCTTGGCCGAGGCCTGCGTGTCATTCTAGCTTCTAATGACTTCCCTATGCCGTCGAGGCAGTGCAGACAGTTTACATAGAACAGATTGTAGAAGTTACACGGGCTGCATAGTATTAATATGTTCAAATATCAAGTCGCGGCAGACCGAAAGTGACGTAACAACCGTGTCTTTCAGTAGCTGCTATCATTTTAAATTATTGCAAGTTAATGCATCCATTCAGCCTTGAAGCTGGTGGGACAATCCATCCAAGTCTGTTAGGTCATCTAGCAGGAGACTAATGCATCACACAGACAGTGTAAACATACTCGCACGCACACACACACACACACACACATATCCTGATCCGTCATGCTGCTCTTCTTTCTCCCAGTCCAAAGCATTGGCGCTATCTCCCGCATTAAAAACTTCCAATAATAATTCAACCTTTGATCCGGGCCGAGCTGTTTTTCCTTTTAGTGAGCGGCCACCGGCACAAGGGCTAGGGGCGTTACGCAATCGGGATGACCCTTTTATTAGGCAGAAGGGACAACGGTGAGCCGGCAGCGGCGCACGGGCCCGCGATCCTATTTCAAGGGTTTGGCAGGTTCTCGCACCCGATCAACCCCGCCGGGCTTTCGGAACCATCGTTCGTCATCCCTTGTGGAAGTGGACAAATAAATACAGATCATCTGGCAGACCATCATGGCCGCTGACAGCATTGAATATATTGCGTTGTTGCACGATCCCAAGTTGGACTTTAGGAAGCAATGAGGCGAAGCGTGCCTGAAGTCGGTCTGAATCAGGCCTGGAAAATTATGGGACGTATCCAAATACTACCCAAACTTGTTTAAGCATGATCTTATGCAAGCAAATCCGTCTCTCCTTCCTCAATAGACATGAGGTATTCGGTGTAGGTATCAAGAATTTTTGGTATTTGGATATCCTACACAACAGCTCTTATCGAATTTCGAGTAGTCGAATAAAAATAGTATGGAAGCCCATTCCCGCCAGTATAAAAAAAATTCCGCCGGAGGAAAAAAAAAAAAAAAGTTGAAATGAGATTAAAAAGTCAAAATAGTGAGATAAAAAGTAAAGCAAAATAGTGACTTTTTATCTCATTATTTTGACTTTTATCTCATT